>NW_028301608.1:606060-909090 GCF_987345545.1 Pholcus phalangioides | reverse complement strand
AAAATTATACGAGAACGTCCCGGAAAACACTGGTTATGTAGTCACAAGTTTCTGGTCAGCGAGCGGCAGAAATAGCGCATATCTGGCCCGCCGATTGAAAAGATTGTGCACATTATGATCATGGTCATAAAATGACCATGTTGCGATTTTAATGTTGCCCTTTTCTCTCGTCTAGCAGATTATGCACTTGGATTTCTCGATTAAGGTTTCCATAAAATGCAATCAGGTTTCACGAATGGAAAATGTTCCAATTTTTTTCTTAAATTCAGTTTTAATTAATGGTTGACGAAACTTCATTTAAATAAAAAATTCTTTAAAAGCTGAACGAGGGAAAATGTAAGGCTTGAGCAATCCAGAAGCAGTTTTCGTTCATAGAAAGATTGGTCCAGTATGGTTAAGATTCGCTACGCATTGAAATTGGTAAGCATTGTGCAGCATATTTTAATGTAAACACCTTCCTTACACACGTAGCATCAGCACCTATATGGGTGGATACTGACGTGCCTAGACACGGCAAACGTTCTTTTAACTTAAAATCAATAAACGTAGTCATATATCGTATCGTGGCTGCGCAGGCAGACATTTTTATGTTAACACTTAAACGACCGCTCACGAGATTTCTCGTGACCAGACCGGCAACGAGATTTCTTGAATTTTAATTTTCTATATATGTATAATTTTCTCCAAACGAGAAAATGGCCGGTCTTAGAGTAAGCCTACGGGAAATAATATGCGATCATTTAAGTGTTAAGTCTTTGTCGTGTCTGACACGACACGGTGAGTGTCTGTCTGTAAATGCGAATCCACACCCTATTTATCTAATGACTCGTCTTAATTTTGAGCTAGTCGATAAAGTGTATAGGTTTTTGCATTCTCGGCCACAAAACCACTGTCGATAGGGATAATGGGAATCTTCAAGGTTCGGCGCTCCGATAGGAAGCCATGTATTCAGCCAGTTCTGTTTGGGTAGGCCTACTTGATGGTGTTAGTCTTGTAATAACAATCAAGAGTTCCACCTGAAATGAAACTTTTAGTAAGCTCTAATATTTGTTTCAAATGTCTCTGTACGTGCAGAAACCTGTTGGGTGTATATACGTGGCCTTAATGTATTTGTGTTGTGTAGGCTGAACTGCAGATGCGACGAGGTCCTGAGAAAATGCTTCCAAGAAGTCAACAGCGTTATTTCCAATACTGTCGGGTACATATTCTTTTCGATGCTCCAAACGCAATGCTTCAAACTTGCGCATCCAGCCACTGGTTGTCAACTATGGAGGAGGTAAAATCTGAGACACATGCCATATAATTCAATATCAAATATATATAATGAAAACGTATTTTTTCCGACGTGACTGGATGTTGAGTTTCAGATGAAATCGAACGTTTAATGGCCGTATTCACTGACAGTTTAAGCTACAATCGCAGGTTAAAGGATTAGCGTTTGACACGGATTGTAGTAACACGGATTAAAATCCTCAACCAATCCGTTTGGATCTTGAATCCTTTCACCTGCGATTGCAGTTTAAACTGATGGTAAATACGACCTTAAGGCTGTTCGGTCCAAAAATTATAAAATATTTTTGTGAATCGTGCAACTTTTTCCTAACTTTGAGCTTTTTTGTTTTTCAGAGGATCGGTCCGCTTGTACTGCGTCAAGTATAAACTAGATGAAAGCCAACCCGAGAAATGGCAATGGTTCGATCAGGAGCCCTACTTCTGAACATATTTCGCTTTTTAGATGTTAGTTTTTATTTATTTTATAGTACAAATGACAATTTTACTTGTAAATAAATTTTTATTTCGGAACGAAAATGCACTTATTTTACACCTCATTTAACACTACTGAAATTGAAAATTGATCATAGAAGGCCGAATGCGATTTCGATTATGCAAATTCATTCATCATAACGTGCAGTCGGATTATCGGTTAATAAATCCATAAGTCTGAATTTACAAGACACTTTCGAGAACGAGTGATTTTTTTTTTAGATAAAATCATTTCACTTCAATCGTATCAGTTTCTGAAGTAGTTCTCGAACTTGAAGCTTGA
Organism: Pholcus phalangioides; assembly: GCF_987345545.1. Classification (NCBI taxonomy): domain Eukaryota; kingdom Metazoa; phylum Arthropoda; class Arachnida; order Araneae; family Pholcidae; genus Pholcus; species Pholcus phalangioides. Next base: position 907,043 of record NW_028301608.1, on the reverse strand, counting down.
CCCCCCCCCTCCCCTTCCATTTTCTCAGTCTCCTACCATAATCAGGACTTGGAAAAATAAGTGAACTGCAATCTGCTTATGAAGATTATTTGATAGAGCGTGAAACCTATGTGTCACTTCTCCGAACAACGACCGAATTTCCAACGAAACGGAATTCATCTTATTGGATTAACATTTGAGGTGAACCTCCGAATAACGGCCACTTCTGTGCATGCAGGCAAAAATGATGCACGTCAAAGACAGCCCAGATTTTAATTCCCGATGTGCACCGGTATAATAAGCGTGGCGTCTTAACGAAAGCGCCCGTACGAGCACCTCAAGGGAAGAAGGGCCTCGCAAAAATGAAATGCGGTTGAAATTTTCGGGAACAAGCAAGCACGTTTCTGTGTACTAAAGGTAGGGTCCATGGTGCTCTTAAGGCGGTCCTGCAAGTCTCTTCACAATATGTGGTTCTCAAGGAGTTGCCAAGTGGGCACGCTAGATATATTTCAGGAAAGAAATTGGCCACTAGTGATATTGTTCAATATATACCTATAGTACAGCCCAGGCTGTTGATTGCTTAGGTCAGCTGTTCTCAACCGGTGCTCCGTGTGAACTCCCAGGGGCTCCAGTAAATTTGAAGAAATATTTTTGAATAAGTCTGTGTATATATATAACTTTTTGATGAGAGAATAAAAATAGGTCTGCGCGCGGGGGCTCCGTGGGTTATATATAGGTAATCACTAATTTGAAACCCTGCCCTAAGTGATGACAAATGGCCGGTTGTATCGGAGTCCAGTCGAAGAATAAATGCGAAAATTTGTTTTTACCCCTTTTCGTGAAATCTTGATAATTTACATTTTTTGAAGCTGAAATAGAAGGCTAGCGATTTCATCGTGCACTTGAATTCCAGAACTTTTACCTAAGAAAACACTTTAATAATTAGCCCCGTCATTAAACTATAACAAAGATTGTCTTTGGTTTGTTTTTCCGAATGAATGCAAAACTTTTCATTTAAAAAAGGATTTTGTAGATAAATGCCAAATTTTTTTGACTTGAACATTATATTTGCGATAACATGCGAAATTTTCGATTTAGAAAGATTTTTTCGCAAAATTTACGTAACTATATATATATATATAACGTTGACCAATAAAGCTGGGTTTACATTAGAAAAGCTCTTAAAAAATTTGAGAAAAACAACCACATTCCTGTTATATTCACACTCGAATGTAACCGATACGCTTATTGGTTGCATTTTTAAGTTTTATAAAACAAATTTTTTTTTTATCGAACTTTTATAGTGTGCTCCCGGCCTAAACTACTCGTTCCTGAAATTTTCCGCCTTGGGCGATAGTCCGCTTAGCCCCGACCTCGTCTTCGTGTCACTATCTTGGTCACTCACATGCTTGTACGTTTTCTTGATCACCCTCTAAGTAATTCCCCGGCTTGGTCCCTCGCTCTGTAGATCACTTTTAATCAATCGCGTAATAGTTTGCAAGCATGTGAATTATAAGTGATCTACAGAGCGAGGGACTATGCCGGTGAATGACCAAAAGTGGCCTGGGGAGGGACCAAGAGACACCCAGGCTCTGTCACACTCGGTAATATAATCGCATTGTCCCTGAGGACTCGGGTGCCTCCGAGGAACTTGACCATTTATTGAGCTTTAACGAGATATACATACAAAAAAAATGTGCAAGCATGCGAGTGACTAAGAGTGACATGAAGACAAGGTCGAGGGCTATAAGCGGACTATAGCCGAAGAAGGAAAATTTGAAGAACAACCGGTTCGTGCCGAGATTACTGTAAAAGTTTTATAAAAGTTATAAAATTTGAAAAATTCAACCATTAAGGTCATCGGAGCATTTGCTCGAATGTAACCTATGAGCTTTATTGGCTGGATTTTACAGTGAACGTCTCAAGTTCCCGAAAAATTTAAATTTGATCGATCATTTGGACACGAGATGCATCTCAACAAAACTTGCAACCCTTTCAAAGTCTATTCACATTGGCTTTATTGAATCTCCAACTCCGAGAGAGATTCGTTTTTTAACATTAAGCTCGTGTGTGTGTCGAGTCACGTAGTATTCTCTCTCCGATGTTATACTACCCCAGTTATATTCTACAAAAGACGAGACTAGAATCACGTCTCGGAGCTTTTCGTTATGGAGGACCGTAACGCCGACTAAATTATGGGCTGGTTTTTTTTATTACTTTTTGAAAACGAGCTGAAAAAGTTTAACGGAGTGTTGTTCCGTCATAACATAATATGTTCCTTGTGATAAGGCACCGACCGAATGATGAAAAGATACTAGATCCTGTTTGTATATATATACACATCGTGTCTCTGACATTGAATCCAATTCTCAGTTGAAGTTATTACTCGATTCATCAGATTTTATTACTTGTTTTCGGGACCAACATGAAAGGAGTCTGTTTTCTGTAATAATGCTGCATCCACGAATACTCGCAATTAATATTGTGGGATATTACTTTACGCTACGGAAAAATTGTCCAGAGAGAAAACGAAACGAATCTTTATGTAAATCAAGGGGTGATCAATCTTTAGGAGCGCGTGGGCCACTTCATACGGGTAGCGGGTCACTTGATTTAGGGCCGTATTCACCGACATCGTTTAAACTGTAGTCACAATTTTTGGATAAGAGATCAACATAGATTGGTTAAAAACCTGGATTTAACAAATCCGTCTCGATCTCTTATCAAAAATTGTGACTACTTTAAACCATGTCAGTGAATACCGCCGTAAGTGATCTAGGACACCACCGCAGGTCACTTAATTCATCTGTAAATGTGCCTCGGGCCTCGTGAGTAGTCTGGAAATGTACCTCTGACCACTTAAATACTCTGGGAACTGACCAGAAGTCATCTAAGTGGTACACGAATGTGCTACTGGTCAATTAAATGATCTGAGAATGTACCGCAAGACACTGAAGTGATCTGTAAATGTGTCGCGAGTCAAAAAAGAGAACTGGAACTGAACCGCGGGTTACTTGAGGGATTTGAAATTGCGCCACGAGTCACTTCAGGGATCTGTTTATCACTAGTCATTGGAGTTGATTTTTACAAAATTAGGTTTGAGGTCACGGACCACATTAAATGACTCCCAGGGCCACAGATGTACATATTCGCGTCGAGAAAAACTCGTGTTATCATTGGACATCTATTTTTTCTGCTTTAGTGTTGATGAAAAACGGGGGGGGGGAAATTATGGGAAAATATTGAATACACTACAATGTACAGTATTTTTGTTATTTATAATAAGGGTTTTAAACCTCTTGGGAATGCCTGGGAAAATTTTCGAGGGTTCCTTGAGCATGAATTTGAAAACAATAATGTAAAACAATAATAATTTGTATTATGTAAACAGTATTTATACATTATAATATATTACTCTAGAAAAGTGTCCGCGGAAAACAAAATGTTAGGAGTCCCTGCAATCAGTGTCGTCGGAGGTGTGGATGCTTGAGCACTCACGTGAATTTGTAGCTCGGGTCCGAGTACCCCCAGAACTGGTTGAGAAATTTCCTACATAAAGTTTAAGATGACAGATTTGAAATACTTCCGACCGTCCCTGTATTACTATACTGCTATGACCGCACATGTACCTCGTTAACGTTCTCCAAAGAATTTCAACGAATTGTAACATAAGTAGTGCATGCTATAAAGTGCCGCGTTGTTGAGCCCTAATAGTGTAAGTTATGTGCGCATGTCTGCGATAGTGCGTATAAAGCCGGGTTTTCCTAGAAGTAGAATTTCACGCTGCGCGCAACATAGAAAACCTGCTCCTAGGAAAACCCAGCTTAAGAGACGGATTTAGTTTAGTTTAGAACCGAGCACGCAAAGGCTCTGTCGCTTTTGCGATATAAGGTCAATGATCGTGGGCATGCCGGAGAAAACTCAAACCGGCAAGCCGGCCGATGAGAGACGGGTTCACACTGGGGCAATACGATAAGTGAGAAAACCGCAACATCGACACGGATTGATTAAAAACGCGGATTTCAGGTTTTCAACCAATCCGCGTCGATATCGCGGATCGTATCCGTCCAATGTGAACCCGGTTTTGTGTGTTCGTGAGATGCTGCCGTCAATCTTCCAATGCATAGGAGTTTTGACTTAGAAATATGGTGAATATGAACTTTTGGGGGGCTATCATCAGAGAACAGCACTTAAAGTTGAACTTTCAGGGGATTTTTAAGATGTCTTTAGGGAGAAAGCGACTTTGAATGTGAAGATGAAAATACCCTGCATCTCATCTTGGTTGAAAAAATTGAACGAAGTGAATTTAATCACTTTACGATAAAGGACGTAATATTGGTACAAACGCCAGTGCAATAAATTGAAACAAGAATTCTCTTTTTTTTCTTTCCTCTCTCCTCAACATCGTGAAGCTTTGTGCAACCCTTATTAAACAAAGTTGTTGTTTTTACCTTCGTTTATTTCTATACACCTATTAGTGGTTTTTCCCCTCGCATATGATGTATACGTATCTTTCTACTATATAAATATAAGAGCGAAAGAGCACAGCTAGGGTGAGGGCAAAAGAGTAATCTATTCCGTACATACTCACTTATCTATTTATCTGTTATACTGTTTTCCTTTCATTTGTTTATTCCCTCCCTTTTTTTCCTCCTTTTTTTTGCTTCTCCTTCTTTTCCTTTTCTGACGTGCGGTTATTTTAGGACAAGGTTACCATATTTATCGCCGATTCATCAAATAGAGATCATCCGATTTTCTTGCCAATAACTTGTAAGCGAAAGGGTTAAAAAAAAGAAGATTCGCTGTCATTTATGTTTTTAACGGCATTATACACTGCTCAAAACAATTAGGGGAGCAAGCAAAAAAGTGAAGAAAACCGTGCGAGACAGCCACGTATTGGCATACAATGGATAGTACACGCGTATCAATGCGCAATACAGAAAAATTACGTAAAACAATTTGGAATTAAGCTTTAATTCTTTGAAAATATGGAAAAAACATGAAAAGATGATTTAGGGCAACAATTTGGTTACATGTAAACGATAAAAAAAAGTACTGTTTAGACATGATGCATGAGTTTTAATAGGGCGTGTGGTCTCCTCGAACAGCTAAGACTGCTGCACACCTGTTTGCCATGGATGCGATGAGGTTATCGATCAGACTTTGGGGAATACTGTTCCACTCCTCAAGAAGTACAATCTGCAAGTCTCGGACAGTAACAGGCGGCCTTGGTCGCGCAGCAATGCGTCGTCCGAGCATGTTCCAAGCATGCTCGATTGGATTCAGGTCAGGAGAGCACGCTGGCCATTCCATACGCTGTATTGTTTCAGCTGCAAGCATGTTCTCCACCAGACGAGCTCTATGCTGTCGGGCATTATCATCCTGTAAAACAAAGGAATCCCCAATGGCTCCAGCGTAAGGGATGACATGAGGTCGCAGTATCTCGTCTGCATACCTTCGGGCCGTCAAAGTGCCATTCCGAATGATATGCAGGTCCGTACGTCCGCTTATGCTGATTCCACCCCATACCATCCAACCAGCTCGTCTGTATTGTGACCTTTCACGAACGAATGCGGGGTTATTTCGAGTGCCCCCTGTCCCTCCATACCAGAACACGTCGGGTGTCACACTCCAGACTGAATCGGGACTCGTCTGTAAACAGCACTTGGCTCCAATCATGTTGCTCCCAATCTCCATGTTCAGCAGCCCATCTTCTTCGGGCCGCACGGTGGCGTGGGGTCAACGGAATGCAGACCATTGTCCTACGTGCATAGAGCCCTCCCTCATGAAGCCGATTACGTACTGTTTGGCTGGACACCCTTCGTCCTGTTGACAAGAGCAACCGTCTTTGCAGCTGCGTAGCATTCTCTGTTCTGTTTCGACGGGCTGTTAACCGTACATACCGGTCATCAGTTGCTGTAGTGGCGCGTGGCCGACCTCGCCCTGGTCGACGTCTAACATTTCCAGTTAATTGGAATCGATTCCAAAGCCTTGCAACAACACTTCTGGCGACTCCAACAGCGTCCGCGACACTACGTTGTGTTTGCCCGGATTCCAGTCTGCCTGCGCCATGCCATGGATTCCGGTAAATCACGTTGTTGAGACATCCTCAAGTCACCTTGTCTCAAAAAAAAAAATACTGCGCAATCGAATTTCACAGTTACGGCAGTAAAACAGACGTTTCTGCAACATCCCGATTTCTGCCCTTATCTCCTTTTTCTGGTTTTTGACGTCATGAACTTTGATTTGCGTATGAAGTTTTCTTCTTCCGTTTCCTGCTAGGCTTTAAATTATGGATGATTCATTTTATGTTACTTATCGGTATACATCTTTGCGTAATTTTGTTAAAACCATGTGCTCCCCTAATTGTTTTGAGCAGTGTATTTTTCTTTGAGCAAAAATGCAAAAATCATCTTTAAAATTCCAAAAAACGAGTGCTCGGGTCTGAAAGGGGTGCTCTTTTGATGCAGAATTAGTTGGTGCTCGCGACTCCAAAAGGGGGCTGAAGATCCTTGGTGGGTTGTATCTGATTAGAATCGGAAATTCGTACCGAATAATTACTATCTAATGCAGGGGGGGGTCTTCATCCTTCCAGAAGTTGCGGGCCGAATTAAACTTTCCACTAGCCCGCGGGCCACCAAGTCACAACACAGTATTCTAGGTTATTAAACAGAGTTCGTAAAATTTATTGGACACACTAATAAACTCTGAATTTATTTATTTCGTTAAATTTTAATTTTTATATATTTTAAAATAATTTTCTTTCATTAACAATGAAACATTACTTCTTTCAAAAACATCTTAATTTTTTTCATGAATCGTTTCCTTCCAACAATTCTGAACAATCGCTTCGCACAGAAAATTTATCTTTCACAAATTTTCGGTGCGAAGGAATTGTTCAGAATTGTTGAAAGTGAAATTTTTGATGCGAGGCAATTATTCGGAATTGTTGAAAGTAAAACTTTCGATGCGAGGCAATTGTTGGGAATTGTGGGAAATGAAATTTTCGGCGGGAGGCAATTAATTGGAATTGTTATAAGTGAAATTTTTGGTGCGAAGCGACTCTTCAGTATCACGGAAAATAAAATTATCAGTGCGAAGAAATTTCTCAGAATTGTTGAAAGTGAAATTTTCGGTGCGAAAGAAATGTTCGAGATGTTGAAAGTCCAATTTTCGGTGCGAAGCGATTGTTCAATATTGCTAAAAGTCAAATTTTCAGTGCGAAGGAATTGTTGAGAGTGAAAATTTCGGTGCGAAGCGATAGTTCGGATTTGTTGAAAGTGAAATTTTCCAGGCGAAGAAAATGTTCGAATTTGTTGCACAAAAAATATCACATTCAACAATTCCGAACAATCGCTTCGCATGAAAATTTCACTTTCAACTATTCCGAACAATTGCTTCGCACCAACAATTTCACTTTCAAATATTCCGAACAATCGTTTCGCACCGAAAATTTCACTTTCAACAATTACGAACAATCCCTTCGCACCAAAAATTTCACTTTCAACAATTACGAACAATCCCTTCGCACCAAAAATTTCACTTTCAACAATTCCGAATAATTGCATCGCACAAAAAATTTAACTTTGAACTATTCCATACAATCGCTTCGCAAAGAAAATTTGACTTTCAACAATTCCGAACAATTGCCTCGCACCAAAAATTTCACTCTCAACCATTGTGAACAATTCTTCTCACTGAAAATTTCAATTTCAACAACACTGAAAAATCACTCCACAAGGAAAATTTCCCTTTCAACAATACTGAACAATTGCCTCGCACCGAAAATTTATCTTTCACAAATTTTCGGTGCAAAAGAATTGTACAGAATTGTGGAAAGTGAAATTTTCGATGCGAGGCAATTGTCCGGAATTGTTGAAATTGAAACTTTTGGTGCGAGGTGATTGTTCAGTATTGTTGAAAGTGAAATTTTCGATGCGAGGCAATTGTTCGGAATTGTTGAAAGTGAAATTTTCGATGCGAGGCAATTGTTTGAAATTGTTGAAAGTGAAATTTTCGGTGCGAGGCAATTGTTCAGTATTGTTGAAAGTAAAGTTTTCGGTGCGAAGGAATTGTACAGAATTGTTGAAAGTGAAACTTTCGGTGCGAGGCAATTGTTCGGAATTATTCAAAGTGAAATTTTCGGTAAGAAAGAGTTGTTCGAAATTGTTGAAAATGAAGTTTTCGGTGAGCAGCACCGTTCAGCATTGTTGAAAGTGAAGTTTTGAGTTCGAAGCGATTATTCGGAATTTTTGAAAGATAAATTTTCGGTTTGTTGTTAGTGACATTTTCTGTGTGCAGGACTTGTTCAGAGTTGTTGAAAGTGAAATGTACGGTGCGAGAAAATTTTCGGTGATGAAGCGATTGTTCAGTATGCCAAGCGGTTGTTCAGTATTGTTGAAAGTGAAATTTTCGGTGCGAAGGTATTGTTCGGAATTGTTGAAAGTGAAATTTTCGGTGCGAAGGTATTGTTTGGAATTGTTGAAAGTGAAATTAAGGGTGAGGAGCGATTGTTCGGAATTGTTGAAAGTGAAATTTTTGGTGCGAGGTAATTGCTCGGAATTGTTGAAAGTGAAATTTTCGGTGCGAAGCGATTGTTCAGTATTTTTGAAAGGGAAATTTTCGGTGCCAAGCGGTTGTTCAGTGTTGTTGAAAATGAAATTTTTTGAGGCGAAGGAATTGTTGAAAGTTATAGTCTTTCAGTGCGAAGAAGTTGTTCGGAATTGTTGAAAGAGAAATTTTTGGTCCAATGCGATTGTTCGGAATTGTTGAAAATGAAATTTTGGTTGCGAGGCAATTGTTCGGAATTGTTGAAAGTGAAATTTTCGGTGCGAGGCAATTGTTCGGAATTGTTGAAACTGAAATTTTCCTTGCGAGGCAATTGTTCGAAATGGTTGAAAGTGAAATTTTCGGTGCGAAGGAAATGTTCGGAATTGTTGAAAGTGAAATTTCTGTGCGAAGGAACTGTTCAGAGTTGTTAAAAGTGTGCAAGAAACTTTTCGGAGTGAAGCGATTGTTCGGTGTTGTTCAAAGAAATGAAATGTACGGTGCGAGGAAATTTTCGGTGTGAAACGATTGTTCAGCATTTTTGGAAGTGAAATTTTCAAGGCAATTGTTCGGAATTGTTGAAAGTGAAATTTTCGGTGCGAAGCGATTGTTCGGAATTGTTGAAAGTGAAATTTTCGGTGCCAAGGAATTGTTCGGAATTGTTGAAAGTGAAGTTTTCTCTGCGAAGCGATTGTTGGGAATTGTTGAATGTGAAATTTTCGATGTGAGGCAATTGCGCGGAATTTTTTGAAAGTGAAATTTTCGGTGCGAAGGAATTGTTCAGAGTTGTTAAAAGTGAAATGTACGGTGCGAAACGATTTTTCAGTATTTTTGAAAATGAAATTTTCTAGGCAATTGTTCGGAATTGTTGAAAGTGAAATTTTCTGTTCGAAGCGATTGTTCTGAATGGTTGAAAGTGAAATTTTCTGTGCGAAGGAATTACTCCGAATCGTTGAAAGTGAAATTTTCGGTGAGAGGCAATCAATTGTTCAGTATTGTTTAAAAAGAAATTTTCGGCGAGGAGGAAATATTCGGAATTGTTGAAAGTTAAATTTTCGGTGCGAAGGATTTTTCGGAATTGTTGAAAGTGAAATTTTCTTTGCAAAGGAATTGTTCAGAGTGTTTAAAAGTGAAATGTACGGTGCGAAAAACTTTTAGTGCGAAGCGATTGTTCGGAATTGTTTAAAGTGAAATTTTCGGTGCGAAACGATTGTCCAGTATTTTTTGAAGTGAAATTTTCGGTGCCAAGTGATTTTTTAGTATTTTTGAAAATGAATTTTTCGTGGCAATTGTTCGGAATTGTTGAAAGTGAAATTTTCTGTTCGAAACGATTGTCCGGAATTGTTGGAAGTGAAATTTTCGGTGCGAAGGAATTGCTCTGAATCGTTGAAAGTAAAATTTTTGGTGCGAAGGAATTGCTCCGAATTGTTGAAAGTGAAATTTTCGGTGCGAAGCGATTGTTCAGTGTTGTTGAAAATGAAATTTTCGGTGCGAAGCGATTGTTCGGAATTGTTGAAAGTGAAATTTTCGGTGCCAAGGAATTGTTCGGAATTGTTGAAAGTGAAGTTTTCTCTGCGAAGCGATTGTTGGGAATTGTTGAATGTGAAATTTTCGGTGTGAGGCAATTGCGCGGAATTTTTTGAAAGTGAAATTTTCGGTGCGAAGGAATTGGTCAGAGTTGTTAAAAGTGAAATGTACGGTGCGAAACGATTTTTCAGTATTTTTGAAAATGAAATTTTCTAGGCAATTGTTCGGAATTGTTGAAAGTGAAATTTTCGTGCGAAGCGATTGTTAATTATTGCTGAAAGCGAAATTTTCGGTGCAAAGGAAATACTTCGACTTGTTGAAAGTGAAATTTTCGGTGTGACGCAATTGTGCGGAATTTTTCGAAATTGAATATTTCGGTGAGAAGGAATTGTTCAGTATTGTTGAAAGTGACATTTTCCGTGCGCAGGAATTGTTCAGAGTAGTTAAAAGTGAAATGTACGGTGCAAGAATCTTTTTGGAGCGAACCGATTGTTCGGTATTGTTTAAAGTGAAATTTTCGGTGCAAAGCGATTGTTCAGTATTGTTGAAAATGAAATTATCGGTGCGAAACGATTATTCGGAGTTGTTGAAAGTGAAATTTTCTATGCGAAGGAATTGTTTAGAATTGTTGAACGTGAAATTTTCGGTGTGAGGATATTGCAAGGAATTTTTTGAAAGTGAAATTTTCTTTGCGAAGGAATTGTTCAGAGTTATTATAAGCGAAATGTACGGTGCAAAAAACTTTTAGTGCGAAGCGATTGTTCGGAATTGTTTAAAGTGAAATTCTCGGTACGAAACGATTGTTCAGTATTTTTGGAAGTGAAATTTTCGGTGCCAAGCGAATGTTCAGTATTGTTGGAAATGAAATTTTCGAGGCAGAAGTTCGGAATTGTTGAAAGTGAAATTTTCGAAGCAAAGCGATTGTTCAGTATTTTTGAAAGTAAAATTTTCGGTGAGAAGGAATTGCTCCGAATCGTTGAAAGTGAAATTTTCGGTGCGAAACGATTTTTCAGAATTTTTGAAAATTAAATTTTTGAGGCAATTGTTGGGAATTGTTGAAAGGGAAATTTTCTGTTAGAAGCGATTGTTCGGAATTGTTGAAAGTAAATTTCGGTGCGAAGGAATTACTCCGAATTGTTGAAAGTAAATTTCGGTGCGAAGGAATTACTCCGAATTGTTGAAAGTTAAATTTTCGGTGCGAAGGATTTTTCGGAATTGTAGAAAGTGAAATTTTCGGTGAGGAGCGATTGTTCGGAATTGTTGAAAATGGAATTTTCGGTCCGAAGCGATTGTTAGGAGTTCTGTGCGAAGATATTGTTCAGTATTGTTGAAAGTGAAATTTTCGGTACAAAGGAAATGTTCAGAGTTGTTGAAAGTGAAGTTTACGGTGCGAGAATCTTTTCGGTGTGAAGCGATTGTTTCGAATTGTTGAATGTGAAATTTTCGGTGCTGAGCGATTGTTCAGTGTTGTTGGAAATGAAACTTTCGTTGCAAAGGAATTGTTCGGAATTGTTGAAAGTGAAATTTTCGTTGCGATGCAATTGTTCGGAATTGTTGAAAGTGAAATTTTCGTTGCGATGCAGTTGTTCGGAATTGTTGAAAGTTAAATTCTCGGTGCGAAGCGATATTTCGGAGTGTTTGAAAGTGAAAATTCGGTGCGAAGCAACTGTTCAGAGTTGTTTAAAGTGAAATTTTCGGTGCGAAGGTATTGTTCGGATTTGTTGAAATTTAAATTTTCGGTAAGCAGCGATTGTTCGGAATTGTTGAAAATGAAATTTTCTGTTCGAAGCGATTGTTTGGAATTGTTGATAGTGAAATTTTCGGTGCGAAGCGATTGTTCGGAATTGTTGAAAGTTAAATTTTCCGTGCGAAGAAATTGCACCGAATTGTTGAAAGTGAGATTTTGCGTGCGAAGGAATTGCTCCGAATTGTTGAAAAAGAAATTTTCGGGGAGAGGCAATTGTTCGGAGTTGTTGAAAGTGAAAATTCTGTGCGAAGGAACTATTCAGAGTTGTTAAAAGTGAAATGTACGGTGCGAGAAACTTTTCGAAGTGAAGCGATTGTTCGGCATTGTTGAAAGTGAAATTTTCGGTGTGCGGCAATTGCGCGGAATTTTTTGAAAGTGAAATTTTTGGTGCGAAGGAATTGTTCAGAGTTGTTAAAAGTGAAATGTACGGTGCGAAAAACTTTTGGTGCGAAGCGATTGTTCGGAATTGTTTGAAGTGAAATTTTCGGTGCGAAACGATTTTTCAGAATTTTTGAAAATTAAATTTTTGAGGCAATTGTTGGGAATTGTTGAAAGTTAAATTTTCGGTGCGAAGCGATTGTTCGGAATTGTTTAAAGTGAAATTTTCGGTGCGAAGGAATTGCTCCGAATCGTTGAAAGTGAAATTTTCCGTGCGAAACGATTTTTCAGAATTTTTGAAAATTAAATTTTTGAGGCAATTGTTCGGAATTGTTGAAAGTGAAATTTTTGGTGCGAAGGAATTACTCCGAATCGTTGAAAGTGAAATTTTCCGTGCGAAGTAATTGCTCCGAATTGTTGAAAGTGAAATTTTCGGTGCGAAGGAATTACTCCGAATCGTTGAAAGTGAAATTTTCCGTGCGAAGTAATTGCTCCGAATCGTTGAAAGTAAAATTTTTGGTGCGAAGGAATTACTCCGAATCGTTGAAAGTGAAATTTTCCGTGCGAAGTAATTGCTCCGAATTGTTGAAAGTGAAATTTTCGGTGCGAGGCAATCAATTGTTCAGCATTGTTGAAAGTGAAATTTTCGGTGCAAAGGAATTGTTCGGAATTGTTGAAAGAGAAATTTTCGGTGCGAAGGAAATGCTTCGACTTGTTGAAAGCGAAATTTTCGGTGTGACGCAATTGTGCGGAATTTTTCGAAAGTCAATATTTCGGTGAGAAGGAATTGTTCAGTATTGTTGAAAGTGACATTTTCTGTGCGCCGGAATTGTTCAGAGTAGTTAAAAGTGAAATGTACGGTGCAAGAAACTTTTCGGAGCAAACCGATTGTTCGGTATTGTTTAAAGTGTAGTTTTCGGTGTGAAACGATTGTTCAGTATTTTTGGAAGTGAAATTTCCGGTGTCAAGCGAATGTTCAGTATTGGTGGAAATTAAATTTTTGAGGCAGAAGTTCGGAATTGTTCAAAGTTAAATTTTCGGTGCGAAGGATTTTTCGGAATTGTTGAAAGTGAAATTTTCGGTGTGACGGAATTGCTCCGAATCGTTGAAAGTGAAATTTTCGGTGTGACGGAATTGCTCCGAATCGTTGAAAGTGAAATTTTCGGTGTGACGGAATTGCTCCGAATCGTTGAAAGTGAAATTTTCGGTGTGAAGGAATTGCTCCGAATTGTTGAAAGCGATATTTTCCGTACAAAGGAATTGCTCCGAATTGTTGAAAGTTAATTTTTCGGTGAGAGGCGATTGTTCGGAATTGTTGAAAGTGAAATTTTCGGTGAGGAGCGATTTTCCGGAATTGTTGAAAATGAAATTTTCTGTACGAACCGATTGTTAGGAGTTCTGTGCGAAGATATTGTTCAGTATTGTTGAAAGTGAAATTTTCGGTGCGAAGGAAATGTTCGGAATTGTTGAAAGTGAAATTCTCTGTGCGCAGGAATTGTTCAGAGTTGTTGAAAGTGAAATGTACGGTGCGAGAATCTTGTCGGTGTGAAGCGATTATTTCGAATTGTTGAAAGTGAAATTTTCTGTGCGAAGCGATTGTTCAGTATTTTTGAAATGAGATTTTTTGGTGCGAAGGAATTCTTAGGAATTGTTGAAATTGGAATTTTCGTTGCGAGGCAGTTGTTCGGAATTTTTGAAAGTTAAATTTTCGGTGCGGAAAAGTTGTTCGGAATTGTTGAAAGTGAAGTTTTCAGTGCGAAGCGGTTGTTCGGAATTGTTGAAAGTGAAAATTTCTGTGCGAAGAAATTGTTCAGTATTGTTGAAAATGAAATTTTCGGTGCGAAGAAATTGTTCACTATTGTTGAAAATGAAATTTTCGGTGCGAAGAAATTGTTCACTATTGTTGAAGTGAAATTTTAGATGCGAGTCAATTGTTCGGAATTGTTGAAATTGAAATTTCCGGTGTGAGGCAATTGTTCGGAATTGTTGAAAGTGAAATTTTCTGTGCGAAGTGATTGTTCAGTATTGTTGAAAGTAAAATTTTCTGTGCGAAGGAATTGCTCAGAATTGGTGAAATTTAAATTTTCGGTGTGACGGAATTGTTCGGAATTGTTGAAAGTCATATTTTCGGTCAGAGGCAATTGTTGGGAATTGTTGAAGGTAAAAATTTCGGTGCGGAGGAAATGTTCGGAATTGTTGAAAGTGGAAGTTTCGGTGCGAAGGAATTGCTTCGAATTGTTGAAATTGAAATTTTCGGTGAAAGGCAATTGTTCGGAATTGTTGAAACTGAAATTGTCGGTGCGAAGCGATTGTTCTTAATTTTTGAAAGATAAATTTTCGGTGAAAAGCGGTTGTTCAGTATTGTTGAAAGTGAAATTTTCGGTGCAAAGCAATTGTTCGGAATTGTTGAAAGTGAAATTTTCTGTGCGAATGAATTGCTCAGAATTGTTGAAAGTTAAATTTTCGTTTGAAGCAATTGTTCGGAATTGTTGAAAGTGAAACTTTCGGTGAGAGTCAATGGTGCGAGTCAACCGACAAAAAGTGAAAAAAGTATGGGGGCCCAGGACACTTTCTTGAGGAACTCCACTTGTGACGCCTGTCCAACCAGAGATTTCCCTGTTCACTATAACTCGTTGCTACCTATCTCTTAACCACGATTCTATCCACTTCAGCAAGTTGCCCCCAATTCCAATGTCGTGTAAACACTTCAAGAGTTTTCCATGTTGGACCCCGATCGAATGCCTTCTGGAAATCAAGGTAAACAACATCTAAATTTTTTCTCTTACCCAAAGCCTTAGTCACGTGATCATAGAAGCAAAGGAGGTTAGTTACACATGACTTCCCCTTCCTGAACCCATGCTGATTATCCAACAATACATTATTCTCGTCTATCCACTTCACAAACTGCCTTTTGATGAAAATTTCCAAAATTTTCGAGAGGGAATTCGTCAAACTCACTGGACGATAATTTGACAACGCTTCTCTACTACCCTTCTTAAACATCGGAACAACATTAGCAAGTTTCCAATCCCTTGGGACGATACCCTCAGCAACCCTACCCCTGTATATCTGTGGGACTGGCTCCAACATTTCATTAGCACATTCCCTGAGGACCCTGGGATAGATATCATCTGGTCCTGGTGCTTTGCTTGCACATGCATTTCTTAGAAGATTTAGGACCTCCATGTCTAATACTTGAATATCGTTGATGGTTTTATTACCTCATGCAACACCCGTACATCGAATATCATTATCTCCATTAAAAACCGACGCGAAAAAGTCATTGAAAGCACTACACATGCCTACATTGCTCTCTACCCTAGAGCCTCCTATCGAGAGGGGGGCCAACTGTCCCTTTACATCCATTCTTGACGTATCGAAAGAATGATTTTGGGTCAGAGCCAATGTTATCTGCCAACCTAGATTTAACTTCCTTTTTATTATTCCTTATCGCTTTCTTCAACACTCTTCTTTTATCAGTAAACAATGATAGGTCACCTCGTCCACTTTTATACTTTCGGAATTGTTGAATGTGAAATTTTTGGTGAGAGGCAATTGTTCGGAATTGTTGAAAGAGAAATTTTCGGTGGGAAGCGATTGTTCAGTGCTGTTGAAAGTGAAATTTTCGATGCGGAGGAATTGTTCAGAATTGTTGAAAGTGAAATTTCTCTTTCAACAATTTCGAACAATTCCTTTGCACCGAAAATTTCACTATCAACAATATTCCGAACAATTCCGTCGCACCGATAATTTCATTTTCAAGAATACTGAACAATCGGTTCACATCGAAAATTTTAGTTTCAACAATTCTTGTGAACAATTCTTTCACACCAAAAATTTCACTTTCATCAATTCTGCAATTATTTCTTTCAGTAATTATGTAAGTATTTTGTGATTAATTATAGATTTTTCATAAATTATGAACTTAGTCTTTTTCAACATCTCTAAAATTATTTTAGAACTACAGTATTTTTACCTTATTGATTAAGGTATGGGCGCGGTAGCACATGTCGATAAGATACTCGCCTAAAGCACCAAAGGATGTTTAGAAGTGTCGCGAGTTTGATTCCCTGTTCGTCCTTGTCAGAAACTTTCCTGACACAGGGGTATAACAGAAACGGAAATATATACATCATATGACCACAGAATAAATATTGCTACCGCAAGGAGTCCCACATCGAGTTGTTAGCGTACCAACCTCTCGGTGAGTATAAAAGCAAAGCCGCCGTTAGGAATCTGCAATAAATTGTAGGTCCCGGTCTAATTAGGCCTCATGTGCGAAGAATTAACGTGGTGGTGACAAAAATGATCGTTATAATGTACTTTTTAGCATTTCTTTAAATTCTGTAACTATGTATGCCTTTTGGCACAGTACCGTCTTAAAGCCCATCCCCGGCACGGCTCGGGAGCTTCAGAAAAAGGAGATCTGGTGGAAATTTTCAAGAATTTGCCTCGTAGCGCCTCCGAAAAATCACTTGTCCCATTTACCCATGATGCTCCCGAGACAGCCCTGCCTTTTGATGGCCAAATTGGGCCTCTCGAAATATGTAACCAGAATTAAAACATAGACCTCAAAAAAGTTTTTTGGCTTTGGGTCCCCGAATTCGTTGCGACGTCTCTTTTAATGTATCGAATGCATAACATTAGTATTGAAGCTGGTAAGTATCTCACAGTTCTAAATGCAGCACTACAGATCTGCAGTGACTAGAGCTTTTTAACGATTTTTTTTTGGAATTTATTCGTTTTTCTATGTAAAGTAGCTATTTTCTAAAAATGATCGGTTGGCCGCAGAAAAAGAGCTCGAAGGGCCACATTTGGTCCGCGGGCCATGGGTTGAAGACCCCTGATCTAAAAGACACGCGAATGTATTGCACGTTATCCACGCATTAGAGTTTTTCTAAACACACTTTTTTGCGGACGATGATGATTGCATGATGAACGCAACGCGTTACCAAAACACTCGATAAGACTTGCAAGTGTGTGATAAATCGGACGGCAGCGAACGCAAGAGTCGTTTATTTTGCTTACGTCATCGTTATTATTATTATTGCATTCGGACGTGATGTTGAGCACCCGAATGAAATTGTTATGACGCGTGAGTAGAGATTATTTTTCCAGTGGTAATCCAATTACAATCATTTTGTTCACTTCCCGAGACGTGAGGAAGTGCCAAAAATCTTCAGCCGTTCGTTTTACGCAAATGAAGGGCCGCTAAAATTTGGCACTTGCTTCTTCTTTTATCTCTAGTGACGTAGTATTCTCGTCAGCTGTCGGTCCGAAGTAAAAAAACAAAAATTACATAGAGCGTCACGTTGTGCAAGAAAACAGCATCACGTGTTCGAACCGAAGTTGGAATGATATTTGTGTGTGTGTGTGTGTGTCAAGGACTTTTCAGTTACATCCCTCTCAAGGACGGCAATCTCTTTCTCTCTACTCGAATCAAATGCAGATAATGCCGTCAAAAGTATTGTAGTTTTCCCCCATTGAGATAAGGATGTCAATAATCGCCTACACACTGTAAAAACACACACGAGGATGATGGCGATGTATCAATAGGTACATTAATATGTTAGTGTTCGGTAACTGAAAGGTAAAAATGGTAAACACTGTAACTACCAAAAAAAAAACCACAGTTTTTCACGTTAAAGTGTCAAATAAGCAATGCATCATATTATCACGTTAAAGTGTCAACGTGAAAAGTGTGTGGTAGTCCTCTAAGTAATTCAAAAGAGCATGCAAAGGGGTTGCTGGACGGAGGAGCATCCAACGTTCAAGGAGTGGGAAAAGGTCAGGGCTAAATAATAAGCGCTGTTTCGTGACACGCGAGAGCGACACCATCAGCAGCAGACCTCCGCGCGACGCTCGTGACGTCACTGAAGAAGGTTATTTCACCTATGGCCACTAATCTCACCTAAGGCGATCATAATCTCACCTATAAGCCATTTGATATAGCCCGCCCACGCATGCGCCATCTTTACCCTTTTTTGTAGTATAGTCGACCCCCCGTATTCGCGGTTGTTTTCCTTCATTGAAAATTTTTTTTTGTCAATACCAGCAATCGTCATTCACGTGTTTTGTTTACAAAATTTGAGTTGTACGTGTTTAGGACGGCTCATTTCTCTAATACTACTGATAATGTTTCGAAAAGACAAAAAAAAGTGAAAACTTTACAAAAAAAATTGATATATTGCCTATGTATGCTTGTGGAGAAAGTAAATCAATTGCTGTTGTTGCCCGCCATTATATGGAATCAACGAATCTACGGTGAGGTATATCAAGAAAAAAGAAACTGAAATTCAATCAGCCGAGGCTGTAGCTGCACCTATGGCAGCGAAAACTGCATTGCCTACGGGACCCATGTGTTTCTCATAGAGAAAATGCTGTTTTTTGCGGGTCAAGACTGCCACAGAAAAGGTATTCCAATTGATTGTAATTAAAAGGCGAAAAAACTTTACTCTTCTATAAAGGAAAGAGCTGGTGAAACGTCTATTTCGTCAGAACTTTATGCAAGTAAAGGTTGATTTCATAGGTTTAAGAAACGATTTGGATCACGCAATGTAAAAAATCGCTTACGATCAAGCCTCTGCCGACCAGGAGGCAGCCAGAATATTTCCAAGGAAATTATAAAAGACACGTGACACAATGTCTTTCATAATTTCCTTAAAAATTTTCTAGCTTTGAAATGTTAGCGAAACAGGTGAGGGGAGAAGGGTTCAATGATATGGATATAGAAGAAATCGAACAACTAAAAATTAATAGCAATTCAGAGACATTAACCGAAGAGGAATTAATGGAGCTGAGTTACTCTGCTCCTGAAACTGAAGCTGTACCAGATGAAGAAGATCAAGATAAAGAAGTAAAGACCAGTTCAACATATGTAACATAGCGGAAGGGCTTCGCAAGTTTAAATCAGCAATAGATTATTTTCATGACATAGATCCTTCTATGGTATGTGCTTCACACGTAGAAAAATTAGCAGAGGAAGTCTTATCAAAACATATTCCAACATACTTGATGATATGAAGAAGAAACGGCAAACAGAAATCGCAGTGTTCTTTCAAGTAAACATCTCCACCCTCTTTTACATATCCTTTCTACCCCTGCTCTTCTCCAGATGTTCAATAAACGAGATATACAAAAAAAACCCTATGGTTTCGGTTATTTGCGGATTTCCGTATTCACGGTCACCTCCGGAACGTAACCCCCGCGAATACGGGGGGGGGGGGCGACTGTATATCCAATGGCTGGCTATAGGTGAGGTGACCTTTTTCAGTGACGTCACGAGTTTCGCGCGGAGGCCTCCTGCTATAGAGGGTGTTGACCGGAGTCGGTACCAGCTGACGTCATGCGTGACATCATTGCTCGAACAGAACCGAGCTCGTCCGCTTCGCTACCCGGACAATTACGTTAGTTTGCTATCGCTGTACTATTTGCATTTCACTGAATTACTTCCAAAATTATCTGTGCGATTATTGTCATTAGTGTATGCATTTTTATTGGTTTGCATTTTACAATATTTTAAACACTCAAAAGAGAGAGATTTTCGGTATTCGTTAATAAGATAACTCTTCGACTGAGAATATTTTTCTGCGATAAATTCCCGGCGAATCACGTGCGTCAGTTTATTTTCACAAGGTTGATTGAAAGCCAACTCGAGGCAGACAATTGGCTTTTCAACTTAAGGTTTCCAAATAACGTGCACATTTAAGGTACGTCATTCATATTGTAAGTTATTAAAATAAAAAAATAACTTTTGATTTGGTCATTCTAAACCCAATAACAAAGTTGTTACCACGTCTCTTCTGAGGCCAACAGAAAAACTGCATGATTGTTGCCAAGTGCGATATTCGCTGAGATATATCAATTAAAAAGCACTTAAAAAGTGAAAGAACGGTATATATAATGGGAGTATTTCCGTTAGTTTATGCAGTTCTTTCATTTTCAGCGAGAGAGAGATTTTCGAATTATTTCTCATATATTTTCCGAAAATATCTCAACGATTATTGAACTTGGAAACTTGAAATATTTTTTGCGAAGGTCGGGAGAGACGGGGCAACAACTTTCTAATTGGGGTTTTTAAGGCAGGATGTCCAAAAAAAAGTTTATTTATTTATTTTAATATATAGATATAACTATACAACCCCTTGTAAAAAGAATGACGTATCTGATATGTACACGTTATTTGGATAATTTTGCAATCGGAAATATACTTCTAGGACCAACGGTCAGGGCCGAAACTAGGGAAAGCAGACAGATCTGTGTGGTGCCCCGGGCGCAAGACCAGAGAGTAGGGGGCTAAATTTCACCCTTTAAGCTCTGCTTCAACATTACAAGGGAGCGCCAAAATGCGTGCTTGCCCCAGCTGACCAAAGATCTAGTTGCGACATTTTCAACGGTTCGTCAGTAATTTGCGACCAAGGGACTTGAGGCTTCACCCTGTAGGCAACGTAAGCGTGGTCGGACGACTCGGGCAGCATTCGACGAGAATGGGTCAAGTATGGATGAGGATTTCAATATTTCTTACATCGCTGAGACATCTAAACATAAGCTAAGATCTTTATCACAACATGTTATAGTACGAAAAATTTACTTTAATTTCACTTTATTATACACCAGTGATTCTCAACCTTTTTTGACTCGCGGAGCCCTTTCCAGTACATAAGTTTTATGGCGGGGCCCTCCCAGTTTCACTCGATGAGCCCTTTTTGTACACTGCTCAAAACAATTAGGGGAGCACATGGTTTTAACAAAATTACGCAAAGATGTATACCGATAAGTAACATAAAATGAATCATCCATAATTTAAAGCCTAGCAGGAAACGGAAGAAGAAAACTTCATATGCAAATGAAAGCTCATGACGTCAAAAACCAGAAAAAGGAGATAAGGGCAGAAATCAGGATGTTGCAGAAACGTCAACAGGACGAAGGGTGTCCAGCCAAACAGTACGTAATCGGCTTCATGAGGGAGGGCTCTATGCACGTAGGCCAATGGTCTGCATTCCGTTGACCTCACGCCACCGTGCGGCCCGAAGAAGATGGGCTGCTGAACATCGAGATTGGGAGCAACATGATTGGAGCCAAGTGCTGTTTACAGACGAGTCCCGATTCAGTCTGGAGTGTGACACCCGACGTGTTCTGGTATGGAGGGACAGGGGGCACTCGAAATAACCCCGCATTCGTTCGTGAAAGGTCACAATACAGACGAGCTGATTGGATGGTATGGGGTGGAATCAGCATAGGCACCTGCATATCATTCGGAATGGCACTTTGACGGCCCGAAGGTATGCAGACGAGATACTGCGACCTCATGTCATCCCGTACGCTGGAGCCATTGGAGACTCCGTTGTTTTCCAGGATGATAATGCCCGACCGCATAGAGCTCGTCTGGTGGAGAACATGCTTGAAGCTGAAACAATACAGCGTATGGAATGGCCAGCGTGCTCTCCTGACCTGAATCCAATCGAACATGTTTGGGACATGCTCGGACGACGCATTGCTGCCCGACCAAGGCCGCCTGTTACTGTCCGAGACTTGCAGATTGCACTTCTTGAGGAGTGGAACAGTATTCCCCAAAGTCTGATCGATAACCTCATCGCATCCATGGCAAACAGGTGTGCAGCCGTCTTAGCTGTTCGAGGAGACCACACGCCCTATTAAAACTCATGCATCATGTCTAAACAGTACTTTTTTTTATCGTTTACATGTAACCATTACATTGTTGCCCTAAATCATCTTTTCATGTTTTTTCCATATTTTCAAAGAATTAAAGCTTAATTCCAAATTTTTTTACGTCTTTTTTTCTGTATTGCGCATTGATACGCGTGTACTATCCATTGTATGCCAATATGTGGCTGTCTCGCACGGTTTTCTTCACTTTTTTGCTTGCTCCCCTAATTGTTTTGAGCAGTGTATATAATTTTTATGCAGGAACCCCCTGTAATCCTGTTTTTTTTATTTATCTATCAAATTTACTGATTTATTTTATTTTCCTCGAGTCGCGGCAGAGCCCCTGGGAAGTGCACACGGAGCCCCAAGGGCTGCTGTTATACACGATTGACGTTTTCACGAAAATAACTGTGGCAGTGACACTGCTCATTGTTTTTCTTTTGTTAGTTTTTTCTCTATTTATGCTACGAAACATAACGGTACTTATTCACGTTCTCTAAATGGTTATATCTCCATGCAAATCGAAGCTCTCACGAATGCAAAAATTAAAAATTTCGAAAGAGTCACAAAGCAAAGAACTTGTGTCTGAACTTGAAAATCACGTGAGCAGTGAGTCAAAAATAATCTTCCTAATTCTGACTTGTATTCGTACAACAAAGATCAAGGAATTAAGTTGCAAGAATTTTGATATTTGCTTGGCTATAGCTACTTCGCGGAGAAGCGAATGATAAAAAAACTATAGCATAAAGGCTGCAGGTTTCAGCAACATGTCTTTCTTGAAATCTTCTGCATGATCTGACAAGTGGCTGCTTTGGCAAAAATGCCATGATTTAAGGCACAACATACAGAAATTGGATCAGCTCTGCAAATCTAAATACAGTATTTGATGGTAAAGTTTAATGAAGAACTTTCCCAGACAAGTAATATCCCTTTCAAAAATTGTGCGGTGGACGATCAATTAGGTGTCGGTGCCTTCGAAATCGAAAAATAGGCCTGAGGTATTAGAATATGAACAATTTGCGGGACTTAAATATTCTTGAGCCGGGACCTTGCATAGCAAATATTTGTGGTAAAAAACTTGAAAAAAAGGGAGATTGATTCCTGGGGCCCACGGGATTATCACGGCCCTCTTTCATATGCAGGGGGCGCAGGCTGTCTCATGCATGCTACAGTCAAACCTCGGTAT
The DNA here is from genome assembly GCF_987345545.1 of Pholcus phalangioides. Classification (NCBI taxonomy): domain Eukaryota; kingdom Metazoa; phylum Arthropoda; class Arachnida; order Araneae; family Pholcidae; genus Pholcus; species Pholcus phalangioides. The sequence goes on along the minus strand of NW_028301608.1, from coordinate 884,013 downwards.
AACGTCATCCCTGGATATTGAATAAAAATGACATCATAAGTGGGGTGACAAAAAAAGGAAAGACCAACATGTCTTTTATACAGAAATGACAACTTTTTTCAAATTGACCTTATATGCGAGATGGAGTTATACCGAGTTCATATTGCGTGTATAATGTTTGTGTGTAGAAAACAAGTAATTTTTTGAGTGAAAGCGGAAATTTTTAAAATGTACCCTAAAATAGAGTCATCTCTTTAATTGTAATTAATTAACAACAATTAAAAGTAAAATTTTAATGAATGGATTAAAAAATGTTTGATTTATGTATAATTTTTTCAAAGGTTCTTGGTTTTTCCAAAATCAACCAGCATTTAAAGCGAAAACAAAGAATTCGGTTCATACTGACCCGAACATTACAATTGTAGGACAAATGCGAATAGTACAGCAGGGTTAAGTGGTCTGTGGCACATTCACGGATCTCTTAAATTTTTCGCGCCACAGACTATGCCATCTTAAGAGCACCATGGGCCCCACCCCGGCCTAAGTGCTTTTTCTGAGGCCTTACAAGGCAAATTTACTTTCATGCTCCTCGGAAATTTCAACTTGAGGCCCCCGGACAGTGCCCAGGTAAGCCCATTCGTTAAGACGGCACTGACAGTTCCAGATCACTTAAATCACCCGCGGCACAGTTATATATCACTTAAGTGGCCTGTGGTATTGTTCCAGATCGTTCAATCAAATAACCGCATGAAGTGGCCCGCACTCTCCTAAAGGTTGAGCACCCTTAATTTAATCGTCCCTACTGAGCCTCTTAAAGGGTGAAATATATAAAAAGGTACTAGAGGACCAACAGACAAATCAACCACATGATCATAACATGAATTACTCGTAAATCTCGATATACCACCGTATTTAAATTACAAAAAATGTTTACATCGTAAATCCGAGATTTCAGTTTGATTTATAATTTTTCGAGGAAAATAAGCGGAGAACCATTGCAGGTAGAAAAAAAGATGCGTCTGTGTGTGTATTTACCCTTGGTGTTACCGGGTCACCATCCAGTATTTCAAGATACGTCATAATTAGCTTTTCTTTCATTCGGAAGATTTGCTCAAATTTTCCTCCTCACGTGACTCCCACGAACGTTCGGCTTCAATATAAGGAATTATTATTATCAAGCGAAAATTCGTTTGTCACGAAATCTCCGACGAAATAGTGATGCAATACTCGAGTCCTTTTCTTCTTCGTACAAGGACTCGATCCTCTCAAAAATGACTTTTCACAATATTCGTGGCAAAAACTTTTCGCGTGATGTACGTACATGGATGGTGTCGGAAAATCTTTCAAAAACACGGGGAAAACCTCTACGAATCCGTAACAATGTGATACAATACGTATAAAATGACAATAACAATGAAAATATTGCTTTCGCACATCACTACATAGAATTATCATACGGGTCAAAACTGAAACACTACAACATTATTTTAACATTTTTAAATGAGCTACAAAAAATACGCAGTCAAATCTCGAATGTGCAGCAGCCGACACGAAACGCCATCGTCTTATAATCCTGTTTACAACAATTTTGATTGCCCCTTGGCGTTTGTTGTCTAGATTTTAATTATCTGTTATAATGATTTCAGATTCATAATCGTTTTTATTTTTATTTTATTTTATATATATTTTTTCTTTCTTTCTTTTTGCCTTCGTCTGAGGCGACAATGTTTTTGTTGTTCATAATGATACTTTCCGGAAAAACACCAATCTCTAGGGAACTCTTGGATATCTCTCTGAGATGGGAAACGGGATGTGTTCGGTCTTCAAAGGTTAAAGCCGACATAAAACTTCGAGTTATCGTCAGTTCGACTCATCGAAAATTTCGATTTCACGGGGTGGGCGAAAAAGAAAAATTTATTAAAATAACAGCGCTATTATCGCATTATAGTAAAACACGTCATACCTACTGGAGATGAAGAAATTCAAAAACATAAGTTACTTTAATTTAATCGTATTTAATTATTGAATGAAAATATTTAGAAATGAACTAGACGTACATATTGTATAATGGAAACGGACTCATACGTGATACTCGTATAAATGAAAAGAACGAACGATATAAATAAAGTGTATACAAGATAATTTTCCGTCAAAAAATGCACTGGCTGTCTTCTTTCGTGAGAAAGTCACTCACATTTTGCAAGTAGACAAATGAATCGTTAAATGAATCTGCTATATTCTAATGTTAAATGCTAAACTATTGCTAAATGCTAAATTCTGCCTACTGAATGCTATTTTCTAAATTTTTTTCATTCCAAAAACTTCGATTAAAGGAAGAAAACTTCGAGTTAAAGAAAAATTTCAACACTAAAATACGGAAAAAGTTCTGGGGCTGAGTGAAAACTTCGACTTAAACAGATATTCGAGCTATCGGAGTTCGAATTATCGCAAATTGACTGTACAATACTGTATTCAAACAGCACCCAACTTCACATGTGGCTGGGGGCCACTTGAGTGGTATGGAACTGTGTCTTGGGTCACTTCTTGAGTGATCTGGGAATGTACCACGGGACACTCAAGTGATGCGAAACTGCACCGCTGGTCACTTTAATGATCTGGAAGTGTGCGATGTGTGCCGCTTAGCACATTTTTATAAAATTAGCTGGCATCAAATGATTGACCCGGCATATCTTGATGTAATACGTTATTTGAATCCATTCATCATATGTATTGAACTTAAAGGGGTTAGGCCGGTATCACACTATAAAAGTTTCATAAAAGTTATTTTACAAAACGAAAAATGTTGCTAGTAATCGCATTGGATACATTCGAGCGAATTTAACCAACAGGCTGAGGCCGGGATTAAACTATAAAAGTTTGATAAAAGATGTTTTACAAAACTCGAAATAAAACAACCAATAAGCTTATTGGTTACCTTTGCTCGAATACAACCGATACAATTATAGGTTGCATTTTCTAACTTTTATAAAAGAATTTTTTAAATTTTATAGTGTAATCCCGGCCATACTCTCCACTAAGTGACATTTTTGAAGTTTAATAAAACAACTTTTCTAAAACTTTTACGGTGTAATGCCGGCCGAAGAACGATGTGGGTGTTTGACGTGAATCCTATATTTCAGATAACTGTTCGTTGTCCTATTATTTGCTTCCATCCGGAACGAATTATCTCGTTCCCTGGATTCAATGTAAGAGAATTTCTGTAGAGAGAACAAAATGTTTCTCTATTCACTCCCCTCCTCATTTTTTCGAATTATGTGTCAGCTTGAAGCGATCGCGTTCAGAAATAGGTGAAGTGATTAAATGCTTTTGCAATCGGCGAGTTTTAAGTAAACATTGAAATGAGAACGCTTCAGAGAGTTCCTTGAAATGTTGCGATGGAAGTGGTCTTCTATTTCTTTAAAATAAAAATGGTTTGTGCTTCGTTAAACACGTCCCTCTCTTATCTTTTGGCGACGCGGAAAATGAATGAAGTACACTTTTCTCATCCATCCAAGTAATAGTCCTATTAAGACCCAAACATATTACATTGCCGTGACGTGATAATCACGTCATGTCAGAAACGTTCTGAATTCTGATTCGTGAAAATTCACAACGTCTCTGACGTGACGTGAAGTCACGTCAGTGTGTGGCCACATGTAGAGCGTTTCAGCCTTTAGATATATTCGATTTTCACTATTTTGCGAGAGAAAAAACAATTGTTCTTAACTGGGATCAAGGAAACGAGTAAAAATATCTAAATCCGTTTTCATACGCATCGGAATTATTTTTTACATCAATTCTGGGATTTCTTCTTTCCTAAATTCTGAATTTTTAACACAAAAAAAATAATTTGGAATATTTTCTTCTATAAATTCTGAAAATTTCCATCAAAATTCTGGAATTATTTCTTTCAATTATTTTTAATTCATCAAGTCTAAAGTTTTCATTATTTTCAGTGAATTTTTTTTCTCAGTTTAAAATTACCTTCGGTAGTAAATTTTCATCAATTTTTACGCTAAAATGATGAAAAACACTCATTTAATTGAGTGTTTCATTTTTTTTGCACGGATATTTCTAAATGTATTTAAAATAATGGATGTTAATTCCGCTTCACTCTCCCTCCACAAATTTTTATATAAAATCGGGGGTGAATGGGATCCTAAACATTTTTGGTGCCCCGAAATTGTTGAGACGCGCCTGGCCACGCACCGAGCCCCGCGTCTGGTAAGGGAGGCCCTGTTCATACGCTTATTAAGGAACAACGAGAAAGGGTGAAAAGAGAAAAATTTAAAGCTAAAAAAACCACAGATAAACCGTGATTTGAATTTCGGTTTTAATTTCGAATTCAACGAGTCAAATGTTGCACATCGGGATTTTTTATTACACTGGGTTACAAAATGGAATTGCTTCCGACTTGAAAATATGCAATTGCGAATGATTTTGACATGCAGAACAGGAATATCACCATGAAAATGCTTTATTGGCTTTTGTTTTGAGACAATACCGTCAAATCAGTAAGAAAAAAATGCTCTACGAGTGTTATTGTATAGTGAAAAAGCTGTAAGGACCTTAGAGAAACGTTATCAGGGAAAATTATCGACCTCGATACTGGCTGACTGCTGTTGAACAATTGCAAGAGGTGCTCCTAATGTCCAGTACAAGCGTAATGCAGAACCGAGCACCGTGTTAGACGTCTATGAATGAAATTATTCTGCTGTAATACATTTCATAGGCGGAGATAGACTTGGAAGTCTGGGAGGGGGCACGATGATGATGTGTCAATTCATATATACATATATACATTAGATCAGTCAACTCCACCTTTGACGCTGGGGGGGGAGGGGCATAATAATTCATAACAATAATTGTTCTGAAATTTTGGTCACTAATATTGAAATAATTGTTATGAAATTTGGTCAGTTACGAGTGCATTTAGGGCATCGACGAAAAATTAAATAAAAGAAAAAAAAGGTTTTGATCAATCCTGTATCAGAAAAAATATTCAAATAATTTTAAACTTCGATAAAATATTTACCTGCTATTTTCAATGTTTGCGGAAAATTGCAAGCATTTCCACAAAGACATGAATGTTTCTTCTGAAAAGTCTACTTTTCATCACGTTATTATTATTATTACTATTATTTTTTGCTCATAACAAGTGGAGTTTGTAATTAAATTTTTACGAAAATTACAGAAAAATTTGGCAACGTGAAAGTGACACATTATATTGAAATTTGAAATAAAACTATTGCGTTGTATCCTTAAATTCGTTTATGTTGTATTTCAATGTGTTGCGTTATTATATGTGTATTAAATGTGCTATTTCCGTGCAAAAAACCGTAGCCAATCCAGCTTTTTTTATAGTTAAATTCGTGTTCAGCGCACAGTTACATAAGAAATAACTATTTTTGTTTTGGAACGCAGGCACTTTGTCAAAATTTGTTGTTCAGTGTGTGTGTGTGTGTTATGTATAACAAAATTCCTTGAGATTTTTTCCCAATTTTACGATTAGTTTCGGTTTATTATTATTATTATTTACATAACGGTTAATGATTTCAAATTAGTTAATAGGATTCAAAGAAGTCATTTCAAATGCAACACGTTGATGTATTTCTTTTTTTTTTCACCCAATTTCGCTTTGAACCCCCACAAATTTATGTAACACCTGAATTGTTCGATTCCATATGCCAGTACTTATCGATGAGTGCCCGAGTGGCATGGTGGTAAGATGCTCGTCTACCATCGTGAAGGTTGTTGTCAGGGTCCCGGGTTCGAACCCAAGGGAGGATATCGATAAGATATTTTCCCTAACGAACTCGAGGCGACCACCGATAGACAGCGCCTTCACTTCCAACCCATCTCACTAATGGCAGTAAATTGCAATATAGCGATATGGCCAGAGTTGGCGTTTGGTGGAGTAGTAGTTATCGATGGCTTAGAACAGAGGTCTTCAACCCATGACCGATGGCCAAATGTTGCCCTCGGAACTTTTTTTTGCCGTGGCCCACCGACCATTTTGAGAAAATAACTATTTAATATAGGAAATGATTAAATTAGGTACATACACAAAATATATATAAATGTATATATATATATATGTTCATCAAAGAGCACTGGTCACTGAAATCTGTACTGCTGTATTTAGAACTGCGGGACATCTTCTAGATTCAATGGCAATGTTGTGCATTTGATACATTAAAAAGACAACGTCGTAACGAATTTGGACGAATTAGAGCGAAAACACTTTTTGAGACTCATGATTTCATATATTTCGAGGCGCAAAATTGCCATCCAAAAGGTATACACAACTGCAGAATTTTCACAAATGTTGAAAACACTTTAATGAAAAAAATAATTTTAGAATTATTGAAAAATTAATTTCATAATTGATGAAAATTTTAATTAGTGAAAAAATAGCTAGAAAACTACTGATAGAAATAATTTCAAGGCTACTGATAAAAATAATCGCAGAGATTTTTCCTATCAGCCACTGATAGAAATAATTTCAGAATTACTGAGAGCAATCCCGGAATTGTTGAAAGTGATACTTCGTGAAAAGAATTAAGAATTTGTGAAAGAGGTATAATTTCACAATTAATGTGAAAAGTAAAATTAATAAAGAAACGATTTCAGAGTCATTGGCGCAAATTTTGGAGTTAGTGAAAAAATAGTTACAGAATTATCGAGACAAATTTCAATATCAATAAAAGAAATAATTAATAAAACAAATCGAAATCGGCGAAAGAAATTATTTCAAAATAAATAAAAATTAAAATTTGATGAAAGAAATAATTCCAGAGTAAATAAAAGTGTTCGCACAATATTATTTGGGAACTAATTTTCAACAACGAGGAGTGCTACGGTATGACTTGGTGGCCCGCGGGATTTATGGGGAGTTGTGATTTGGCCCGTAAATGTCTGGAAGACCCCTGGCTTAGAATGAGAACCTTGAAGCCTATAACAAAAATTCCCAACTTTACAGGAAGAACAAAAAATTATCAGGCCGCAACTAGAGATGAAAATTAATTTTCCGCCCGGGCCATTATCGATTTTGGCGTGTCCCTCACCGTAATTTTGAACGGAAAAAAGAGTAAGCCCAGAGCCCTTGCTGGTCCCTAGACACCCCTGCCCTCCCCTAGTTGCGGCCCCGCTTGTTGTAGCAGCTTGATAATTGACGAATGGCCTAATCGGTGGCGATTATTATTAGTTTTTTGCAGCTCTAATAGGTGAGATACGATGTTTAGAATCTAAAACTGTTAAAAAGTCATTTTCGGAAAAGAGGTCATTTAATTCTAATTATCGCTATTGCTCTTTAAAAGATCTTCATTTATCCGTTATCCTAATTGTATGAATTTTTTGGTTTTGATCCATCTAAAAAAATTATTTTTCTAGATTAAACGAGTTCTGTGTTTGGCAACGGTGAAAGCAATATACGGATATATTATCTGATAAATATTGACAGAACACTGACAATAACAATTATCGTTATTGTATCTCTCGCTCGTTGACAAAAAACACACGAATCGAAAGTTGCCGTGAAAAGCTGCGTTTTTTTCAGTTGTTTTAAAACATATCGTAGCTAACGTACACATGATATACGCTGGAAGATAAGGCCGAAAACCATCATTGATCAAATCAAGGACTTGATTGCTCAAAGCCAAATCCAAGAGGCTTTGCTTCAAGCTGTGCTCATCACCATGGTCCGGATGCTGTTGTCCTAAAAAATCTTGAAAAATGACTTTAAAAAATGCCCTAAAAATTGGAAACAAATGCCATTAAAATAATAAAACAAAGTTCTCTTGAGAAGCCGGTCGCGTTCGCATTTCGAAAGAAAAAGTTTTGACAGCATCAAAAAACCATGTGTACATTTTGTTTTCTCAATTGCCCCCCCCCCCACACACTCGTTTAGATTTCGTCAAAAATTACAATTTTACTGATAAGCGAGTTATAATCAGGGCCGCAACTGGTTGCTTGGTCACCCGGGGCAAACCAAACGCGCGTTTTGACGCCATCCTTGTAATGTTGAAGGAGAGGTATCAGAATGAAATTTGCGCCCCCTCGGGTCCAGCGCCCGGGACACGAGACCCGCCTGCTCCCCCCTAGTTGTGGCCCTGGTTATAATTCATGAATCGGTTAGGAAACAGTGGCGTCGTGGCCTCCAAAAAGGTGGGGCTGATAGGGCTCCGGCTTGGGGGTTCCTGAGACGAATTCACTATTGAGAGGCCCGTGAAGAATCTGACCGGAGGGCCTTATTGCTAGATGTGGGGGGCCATGATCACTACTACTAAACCAGACATGCACTTCGTCCATATTCCTCCGCGGAACTTCTAACGAATTGGTACATGCTGGAATGTGAGTGTACGTGTAGTGAACTTTCCGCGAGTTTGTTTCAAAGTGTGAATTTAAAATTGAATTCGATCAATCGTGAACGAGTTCATTATTTGGCGAGTGAAAGCGTCATTCGGCCGTCTCTTTCGAAAGAAAAATTACTTTTCGTACAACAAATGAGAGTATTTCATGTTTTTGTGATCCTATTGTGATCATTTACCTGCTCTTAGAATTCACGAAATTAAAGAGAGGTTTTCCCCGTAAAGGGAGGGGTACACGGCCGCCCCTACGGGTGTGCGACAGCGGCGGCCGCACCAGGCCTGTGGTAATAGAACTGAAAAATTTATATAATGCTTAAAAATTTATAATCCTCAAATTTATTATATGCTTAAAAAATAATAAAAATGAAAAAATATAATTAAAATAAAATTATCACTTTTTTGCTAATGATTATGCATAATACCCAAGTGTCGCAGGTAAACTTGATAAATGCTAAAAAGATTATGCGTAAAGCCGGGATCGCACTATAAAAGTTTGATAAATGATCTTTCACAAAACTTTAAGAAGCCATTAAACAACAATAAGCCTGGTGGCTACATTCTCTCGAATATAATCGATACGTTCATACACTTATTGGTTGCATTTTTCAAGTTTTATAAAAGAACTTTCATCAAACTTTTCTAGCCGGCCTAATAATAATTTGATAAAGTAATGCGTAGTATCGGGATAGGATCGTGAAATTTGTTTGATACGAGTTCATTAATCGGGTGTAAGATCATAAAATTTGTTAAATAGGAGTTCGGAGTCCATTTCAGAGTTCATCAAACATGAGTTATATGATAAATCATACTAAATTCATCACATTTGCCGGTTATTATGCATAATTGCCATTTTTTATTTGTAAATATAAGCCTTAATCGATCCCATATTACTGTCATAAGATGTTATTATTTAGATGGCCGTACTTGTGAGCCGGAGTCTGAACTGTGGATACAATGAATTCTGATTAGATTCAAGCTCTGTTGAACCCAAGGTCGCCAGTCGTTCCGAAAACAGCATGATACTCTCATAACATGAAAATTCAAGCATATTACCATCTTCACTTCAAAATATGGAAGACAAATTGCAGCACTAGCAACATGGGTGGAGACGCGGGGGGGGGGGGTGCCCCCTCCCCCAGCGTCAAAGGTGGAGTCGACTGATCTAATGTATATACGTATATGTGAATTGACATCATCATTATCATCGTGCCCTCCCCCAGCAATAATGACCGTGCCCCCCCCCAGACTTCCAAGTCTATCTCCGCCTATGACTAGCAATAACACGAAAGAACCACAACTCTAACAACATAATTCTATGTTAGGGTGATGCATATACATACACTCACACATCATGTTCCAACATGTACAGATTCGTTAGAAGTTCCTCAGAGGAATGCGTACAAGGTGCATGTTCAGTCAAGTAGTAGTAGTACATAAAAGCCAGTTTTTTTTATCAACTCGCAATCACTTTAAAGCAGTAGTTTCTGACTTTTTGCATGTGCGGTGTAGTAGCATTAGTCGTCCCCCCATAACGAACAGTCCCCGTTAGCGGACACTTTTTCGGAAAATGTCAGCGGGCTTAAATGTGTTTTACTACCTAATAACGGACGTTCCTCGTTAGCGGACAAAATTTTCTGTTCCGAGGATGTCTGTTATCGAAAGGTTCTACTGTGATAATTGTCGTTCCATATACAGGGTGATAGGAAAACTTTAAGAGGTGATAGGACACACGAATATAAACAATTTTCATCAATGAATGACATGCGTACGGTTTTTTCTTCTTCCCCAGATTACATTTACATGCATGGTGTTCTTTTTCTCCCGGTAAATTTCAATAGGAATATCGTTTTAACGTTTGCGGAGCGGCCGTTTCGTGTTGTTAGACCATGCATTCTTTAATGACAATTATTTGTATTGGTGTGTACTATCACCTCTTAAAGTTTTTTAAATCTTTCCTGAATCACCCTGTACACGAGGGTTTATGGCCTTCATTTTTCTTCAATTTATTGGCGCAGGGGTGTTCGTGGACTTGGTCAAACCCCTTCCAAAGAAAACACCGAAAGATAAATATTGTCGAGTTCACTTTATAACAGCGTTTCTCAACTTTTTGATTAATGTGCCGCATGAAAAAATCAATGTAGTATGATGTTAGTAAATATTTGATAAGCATTAATATTAGTTAACGTTATTCAGTCTGCTTTAAAATTTTAACAGTTGATATTTGTATGCGGTATAATAACGTTAATAACACTCACAAAGTGTGGCCCTCATTGGCTTCTATCTAATTATAATCGAAAATCATTGAACCGAAAGAACTTTCCGATTGCGGTCACACAATTCCAATCGAATACTCATAAAAGTTGTGTTTTTTATTTGATAGGTGGCAGGACGGGTTCTAGTTTAATAATGTTCCTCAATATAATACATCCTGTACTGGAGCGGTTCTCAACCTTTTCTAACTCGCGGAGCCCTTTTCAGTGAATAATTTCTATGGCGGTACCCTTTAGGTCTCTTTTTTTGTTTGCTTATCAAATTTATTGATTTATTTTATTATTCTCGAGTGGCCGCGGAGCTCCTGGAAAGTGCACCCGGACCCACGATGCTGTACTGTATAGTTGTTTTGTGAAAGGCATATATTTTGACTCATAAAATTTTATTTTTATCCGTTTGTTGGTTATGAACAAAAGTAACTAAGAATGGCACCATTTTTCCATGGTTGATAAGTTTACAAAATATGGAAGTCATTTAGAGTCTGAGAATGATTAAGAATGAGAATGCTTCCGTGTACATAGTTTTTTGCTGCGTAGAAGAAAAATTCCCTATATTTTATGAGTAGCACGTTATTTTGCCATTCTGCACAGATATCGAAATTCTATGCGCAGAGGAAACAGGTCAATGTAGTTGAAATAAAATGAAAGGCAATATGCTCCCTCCGGAAGAAAACAAAGTTAGAGAGAACTTTTCATGTGGGGGAATGATATTTTTCCTCTCCTCGCGATTATCTCGTGCTGTGATTCTGCCCCCCTCCTCAACCTGAAGACAGGCCCGCTCTATAGTGCATTCATAGTGTATAAAAAATGACAATTCAAATGAACACCCTGTGATTGAAATAATCATGATGCTAATCATTGCATGATGATTACTTAAAGCATATGCCAGAGCGAAAGCTCTGGTGATGGTTGTAATCAAAGCTCTTGATTCGTGAATATGCCTCCAAGTACATAAGATGACTGGGCTCCAAACTCTTGAGTTCCAACCATCAGTTCAATCCGGCACAGCACGGGGACCCATGCTATCCCCCTCCCCCTCATCCTGTAGTGCCCAGAAGATGAGATCATTGGCGGGCTCAAAGGTCTCCCTCTAAAAGTGCGAAAACAAAAATGATGAGAATAATCCCGGGGCCCTGGCCTGGAGCCGTGTTAGCCCCAACCCTTAGAAGGAGGGCCATGCTGGGAACCTATGTATTAAGAGCAGAGACCTACGCACTGGGAAAGGTGGGGGATAGGCGAACCGTTCCCCCTCCCAAGCCAACCAAAATTCTAAAAAAGTTCAATATTTCGGTTTAAAAAATTGAAATATCGAAAGAAAATACTTTTTTTATATGCTATTTTAACCAATTTTTGTTAATTTTAATTCCTTTTTAAAGTAACTTAAAATTTCTCGGACAATTTTTGTACCTCCCAAGCCTTTTGTGCCCCCTTCACAGGTCGATCCTGCGTAAGCCCCTGATTGAGAGGTGGTGCAATAAGCCTTCTTTCATCTTACCTCGGGCTATGATACTGTTGAGACGGCAGTGGGAACGCACTTTTTTTTTTGTATAAACACTGTAAATTTTGTGTGAGTTCCGTAGAATAGCCTTAAAATCATCAAGGGATCCACGAGAAACTCTACGTTGGAAACCCCTGTTCCAGCCATCCACCACAGGCGAGGATCTAGAGTTATATGCTGGGGAAGGCAAATTAGTGGGTGCAAACGGCCAGTGCCGTCTTAACGCATGGGCCCACCCGGGCACGGCCCAGGGACCTCGAAAAAATGAAGTAGTTGAATTTTTCGAGAATTTGCCAGGTAGGGCCTCAGAAAAATCACTTGGTCCGGGGGCCCGTTATGCTCTTAAGACGGCCCTGCAAACGGCGTATGGTGAATATGCACACCGTATTTTACGCCTGTCGAAACCATTATTTTCAGTTATATTTCTGACTATTAGAAGCTATTCTGGATCTAGAGGGGGGGGGGGCGTCCACCCTTCCCGATTAATTACATAGTCATCTATCAGTAGCAAATGTAATTATTTCTACTCAATTTTTCGCTATTAAAGAAATTTTCAGTACTTTTCTGTGTGAAAGAATGCATCAAGACATTACAAAATTTGGTATGTTGGACATAAAATACCAAAAGCACTCTCTTAACCAGGAAAATTATTCGGATATAACATATTGCAAAGAAAAAAAAAATATATATATATGAATGGACATCATTGTTATCGTGCCCGCAGACTTCCAAGTCTATCTCCGCCTATGCCCCTCGTTAGAAATCACCGGTATAGGACCAGTGCCGTCTTAACGCTCGTCCGGGAGAGGGGGCATCACAAAAATGCGATCTGGTTGAAATTCTCAAGAATTTTTAAGGTTAAACCTCAGAAAAATCACTTGGCCCGGGAGCCCCATGATGCTCTTAAGACAGCCCTGACACCAACAGGTTATTTCGGACATCAATACCTCCAGCCGAGTGCCAACACCGAGACTGTAAGAGGCAAAGGCGCTAAGTGATATATGCATATACATAAATAGGCAATTTTATTTATTTATAGTAGGAGGAAAATATAGTACAAGTGTAACACTTTCTTATGAATGTCACCCTTTTTTTTCCACCAGTTTTTTCGGCTTCGGAACGCGAATGAAGTGATTTCCTGCATCGAATTGAGGATGTAGATCAGTAATGTCAGAGTTATCATGGTTGAATGGCTGTTACGCAATTGTAACGAGATGAAGGAAACAAAGAAAGTAGAAAAAGAGAAAAACACACACGCGGGAGCTTCTTTTTGAGGCTTCTTCTCTCTCTCTCTCTCTCTCGATGAACTCCTTCTTCATTTACATTCATCGAACTTGGATTCTTCTGAGATGATTCGTTGCTTGTCACGGGGTTGCCCTTGTCAGACGTGAGACCCGGTTTCATATAGTTTGTGGGAGGGGGAATCGGCATCCAAAAATTCATGCATTATCACAGAATATATTGAAAATGGAATGTCTGGAATATATACGGAATGAATGGAATACAGTGTAATGCTGAAAAATCTCTACTCAGTGCCGTCTTAAGGCATGGGCCCCACCCGGGCACGGCCCTTGAGCCTCAAGGTAAGAGGGACCTCACAAAAATGAGAGATCTGATTGAAATTTTCGAGAATTTGCCTCGTAGGGCCTCAGAAAAATCACTTGGCCCATGATGCTCTTAAGACGGCTCTGTCTCTACTCACTGATGAAAATTCAAAATTAACGAGAGAAATAATTCCAGAATTGGTGACGCATTGTTGCCCTGGTATCTTTGACCATGGTGCCTTAAGGTTACCTAACGATCTGTGTGTGCGGGGTACAGCACCATGAGCTCTAGGAAAGTCATATTCTGAAGGTCCCTATCAAACTTCTCATGCTCACTCTAGAATCATAGAGCCAATCACCCAATCTTCTAACGTGAATCACGTGGTCTCTTATGCACTAGAGTCCCCCCCCCCCACGCCGGGCTTGGGAAGGCCCATGCTTATTAAACCTTTTTCGAACACGTTAATTGGTGAGGTTTTGGACCCGCCAGCCTTTGTATTTTCCCAAAAAAAAATGACCACATGTATATGTTTCGGGTAGGCCCATACTGTATCTACACGTTACTTGTGTACATATTTTATTCTTTCTCCCAAAAGGTTCTCTTTCTATTACCTATTTTTTCCAATGTTTATGACTCCTGCCACACTGTTGAATGCCATTTTTTCCAAAGAGGCCCGCGAGTTTGAATTTTTTATCAAATGACCTGATTATGACGACCCAGAGTTCGCCTTTTTGAAGTCCCTAGCCACCACCATCGTTATCTCAAGATGTCTTGAGATATCAAGATGGTGGTGCCCTGGCGCGAAGGGAATGTACAATGGACTGCGCAATCATGAACATGGAATATTGGGAGACCAGCACCTAGAAGTTCTCTTGGGTCCCCTCAAGTCAAATCGGATCAGTGTTGCCTTTGCCCATGGGCCCACCCTGGCACATCAGTGCATAGGGGCCTCGCGAAAATGAGAACTGATTAAAAATTTCGAGAATAAGCGTGCGAATCGGTAGGGAGACATTTTTAGTCACGTAGAGGGCATCAGAAAAATCACTTCGCCAGGGGGCCCATCATATTCTCTTAAGACGGCTCTGAGTCAATCTTGTCCATGAAAATCGTGGTTTTTTTTTTGCAAGAAAGGGGAACGTCCGGGCAATTTTATAAGAACTAATAGGCTACTTTGAGGAAAGGGGCATCCAACAGTGTGGCTGGAGTCGCAATGATTTAAAGGGGTTGGCGAACGACCTTGACTTCTCATGCTTCCCTATGGGAAAAGTCTCCTTCCTTTAAGGAACAATTAAAATTTTTCTATTCACTTTAGGAACTCAATTTTTTTTTCTCAAATTCTATGCATATTTTTATGCAATTTGAGGAAATCATTTAGGATTTTAATTGTCGGTTATTTTTTTCTCGAATTTTAACTTCAGCAACAGGAAGCTTTTGTAAAAATCACTGAAATTTACTCCTAGTTGGTGCATAAAATTGCTTCAAATCATTTTAATGAGAAATCCTCTCGTTTAAGTATGTAACATCTTAGCGTTGAGAGGCGACACACAAAGTTAAAGGCATTTGAACAAGGGGTGTTCGAAAAAATGTTCCTTATTTGATAAAAAAAAAAACTGAGTTTTAAGAAAAGAGCATTTTTTAATGGAAAACATTAGCAGAGTGTCATGTAGGTGCTAATGTGTGTGTGTGCGCGTGGTCTTTATTCTCATCAACCGTCCGTCGTAGTGGTATAGTTTAGTTTCAATTTGAGAAATTCTCAAAAAGCGTTCCGCAATTACCCTGTACCAGTTTTGAGAGTGAAAATACAGTGTATAACAAAATAAAAAAAATCCAAATATTTATACGGTCTCCCTGTTCTCTAACTTCTAATTAGAAAGTTGTTGCCCTGTCTCGCCTGATGCCAAAAAAAAATTCCATGTTTCTCAGTGCAATATTCACTGAGATATTCGAATTCAAAAACCAGAACAAAGTTGGGAAAGAACAGCATAAATGAGGGGATAGGAGCTTCGATAATTAGATTTTGCTGTTCTTTCGTAACTTTCCTCTGGTTTTGAATTCAAAAATATCTTAGCAAATATTGCACTTAGACACGAGGATTTTCTCTGGCCTCGTGAGATACAGGGCAAGAACTTTCTAATAGGAGGTAAAAGGACAAGGGGGACCGTATGCAAAAAATTAGATTTCTTTATTTTGTGAGACTGTATTTCCACTCTCAAAACTGGTACAGGGTAAATCGTTCTTCTACGCCGGGCTGTAATGACATAAAGACCGCACTAGCACTTACAGGACACCCTGTATAATGCATATAGAAACGTCCTCTCCACTTGTGAATACAAGATTCATCGAAAGACTGGTTATTTGTGGAGATGAAGATTACAAGGAAGTCCCCGTGGGGGCAGTGATGAATTTTCTTCCTTGTAATCTTCATCTCCACAAATAACCAGTCTTTCGATTAATCTTGCACCCTGTATAATGTCTGATAGCAGTTTATATTAAAATGCGTTAATAAATACTTCTAGTGCAGGTAAAACAAAATCTCGAACACAGTTAGACGTAGAAAATTTTGAAAATTGAAAAATTCAAAATTTACGAAAAAATTCGAAAATTTTTTTAGGAAATTTGCGCGCACCAACCCCGTTAAAACACGCCTACGCGAATGAACACTTTTTCGCTTTACTGTCGGGGCAAAACATTCCACCGGTCGGCGTGTTAAAAGAAAAAAAAAGGCATGGGAACGTCTGAAATCATCAAAAGAACGGACGGTTGCGAGACGCGGAACAACTTCGTCAATCTCCGATGTGTGCGTTATCTCTTTCTTTTCCCGGAATTGAGAGAGAATTGGGGTTAGATTATTTATAATATTGCCGAGCAAAAAATCGAATCAACGTCTCACAAATTAGAGTATTCACTCAATAAAACGCGAAGTTTCGACTTGTTATTTCATCTCGCTACTCCGTAAATCAACATAATAAATAAACAAATAAATAATGTATATTTAGATTTTTGTTTTCCTAAATGAGAACGTCCCCGTTGAATATATAGTCAAGAACACACAGAGCCGAACTTATGGGCCGTAAAATTGTATTTTATTTTATGTAACTGTATTTTATCAAAAGCCGTCATGAAAACGTTCAAAGTGGAAAAGCGCTTTAAATAGGAAATCTCAATGAGTATCAGTAAGAGTTAGGAGACCACGAAAAAATGAGTCGTACTAAGCGGGAAAATGTTCTAAGTGGGAATATTATTAGCGGGATCCACACTATATATTAGACGTTACATTTTGTTTTGCACATGCCTCGTTAAGCCGTGGCCTCGGGATCAGGG
Organism: Pholcus phalangioides; assembly: GCF_987345545.1. Classification (NCBI taxonomy): domain Eukaryota; kingdom Metazoa; phylum Arthropoda; class Arachnida; order Araneae; family Pholcidae; genus Pholcus; species Pholcus phalangioides. The sequence goes on along the minus strand of NW_028301608.1, from coordinate 867,031 downwards.
GAGGGGGGGGGGGAGGAATCGAAAAAATGAAAACCGGTTGAAATTTTCGAGAATTTGGCAGGTAATGGCTTCAGAAAAATCATTTGTCCCGAGGGCTCATGCTCGGGGACGGCTCAAGTCAAAAAGGAGGATTACATGGACCATTAACACAGTGGTTCTCAACCGGGGACCATATGGCCCCAAGGGGTCCCAGGATATTCCAGGAGGGTCATAGAGGAAAATATCGCAAAAGGGGAGCCATGGCTGCTGATAAGGGAGCCATGGCTGCTGATAAGGGAGCCATGAAGAAATTTATTAAAAGATTGAGCAAAAAATTTAATTTCAAACAAAATGCATAAAATATTTTTTCGCAATTTTTCCCCTATTTAAGTAACATTAACATAAAGATTTGATTGATTTTTGATTGGTTGGCAGGATATTTCATTGCCGAGCATAAGGATCTGAGTAGTTGAAAGATGAAATTTAGCACCTGAAATTTCAAAAATTTTGAGTTTCACGAAAACAAACACAATGATTTTTTTTGCGTGTGTGTAACCAATCTCTCATAAGTAGGGCTCCGATTTTCATGACCCAAAGACGAAACGTCGTTGCTGATAAGTTTTTAGCAACTACGTTTCTTCTTTAGGTCATAAAAATCAGAGCCCTTGTCATGAGTTTGTGTTATCAATAATTATAAGGTTTCGAGATGAATGTACTGTATATATGCATACAGTGTCACTTTATTGACAGTAACATTTATTTGAAGACAATCAACCAAAAAACATCGTTAAATGCGGATAAAACGGTTTTGTTGGCATCAGAAGAGACGGGGCAACAACTTTGTATTTGGGTTTTTGAGCACACGGTGTCCGTACAGAAAAGTTAACATTTTTATTTGAATCACTATACAACCCCTGCTTGCAACACGAATGGCATATCTGAGTACTACACGTTATTTGGATAATTTTTCTAATTGAAAGTATTCCTGTGTAGGGTGAACGCGGTTTGCCAGTAAAATACCATATGTCTTGTTACCTATGCACTACATTACATATAGTGTCTGTTACGTGAAATATTGTGTTGTGTTTAAGCCAACTCACACGTTGTTTCGTTCGCCTGTGGGAGAAAGGTCACATTATGAACCAAAAAGCCACTTGGAGATAGCTTGTCATTCAGCGAGACATCAGATTTTCACGATGAATGTAAATCTCACCGTATCGAAATTATATAATCAAAATTAACCGATAATTTTCTTTTTTGAAATCTGATTATTTATAATTGCTGATTAGTTTGAAATTCTGATTCACCCAAATTCAAATTTACCCAAGAAAAACTGATTTGTAAATAATTCGAACTTCATCCTGAACAGTAACTTGATGACATTATGCCGTCTTCAAGCGCAATGTTCACACATTTGATTGAAAACAATTTATTATATATATTTTTTATTGTGTTGTATTATATGTTTATTTTGCTTTTTCGTTAATTTCATAAATTAAAAATAAATTAAATTCAAACGCATATTTATACTTCAAACAATGTTTGCACAATTGTCTTTTAACGGGAAAAAACGGGGGGGGGGGGATTGTTCATGGTTGCAAGGAGGGATCCATGAGAAATGGTTGAAAGGGGGGGGGGCATAGGCACAAAAAGGTTGAGAACCGCTGCATTAACATACTGTACATACACAGTAATTTGATTTTTGTTTTGCAAAACCGAACAATTCGCCGAAATCGTTTAGTCGAGGACAAACAAAAAAATAATAGTTTTGTTCATAAATTGTGTGTGTGTGGGGGGGGGGGACTGAACGGTTTATTTCACCGATCGTAATTACGGTATTACGTATCATTATTTATTTTCTTGATGTTGGCGTCCGACAGATGGCGCTGACGCGATAAGAGCAGATAAAGCGTGATTCAGGGAAAGGGCATAGTTTCGCCTCCTTCCTTTAACCTCCGTATTTCATCGCTGGAGGGAGCTCGTTTCCATTTCATGTCTCGCAATTATTCATCGTTTCTCTCTAACTTTAATGCGAATTAATTGTTTTTGTTGCTTTCATTCGCCTCCCCAATAATATAGCGTTGTTGTTTGTTGTTAAGTTATTTGCTGTTCAAAAAAAAATTCGGTAAGTGGTTTGTTTACGTCCGGCTCAATTAATTAATTCGAGTAAATTCCCAATTATTTCAATTGTTTTTATTTGTTAATGTATCACATTGGGAGCAGCTTTAATTGCCTTTACATCAAATCGAGATTGAAGTTCACGTGATGAAAAGCCTCTCGCCCATAGGATGACTTCGTTCATTTCCTCCTTCAAATTAAGCTATTGTTATGCTGCGGATTTTTATATGTACCTATTTGTTAAATAATTTCATTGAAAAGGCGATGGTCGTGGTTTCATTGATATCTTTAGGTTTCATCGCCGCTGTTCGTATTACGGGGAGAGAGAAATGATAATCATTAGGAGCCTCCCTCCGCTGAGAGATTGTGGAAAGTGTTGGAGAAACAGGCTGGACAAATTTTTGCCTAACAAGCACATAAGTGGTCCGTATCCTGTGGTCAGAGGTGTATTTACAGGTCGAGGGGTACTTAATGGACCTGGGTAGCAAATTCGTAGGAGGGTGGCGAATTCGAGTAATAAGTGCTTAAGAAATACAAATGCAAGGCCACAACAGGCAAAATGCCCAACGAGGTGGCTGAGAAAAAGATGAAAATAACAAATATGGTTGTCATATTTCAACAACCCAATTATAAATGCAATTACGAACAATATATACACATGATAAAATATTATACAATGCCCATATAATTTATTTACGGTTGTCTTATTCTAAGTATGGATAGCTTCTCGATTTACCCTAATATGCTTATCACATTTCTTTTTAAACGTGTCAATTGTGGTAGCATCCACGACCCTCCAGGGTCGAGCTATTACATTTATTAACAAGTCTATTAAAGAGAAATTCCCTGCGACACAACATCGCAGCAACCTCGAATTGCCCCTTACCAAACAACACTGGTGTCCCTTTATCGAAGCAGTTGATTGGCAGCATATTAATAATTCATGGTCCATCTCATTAAAAATTGTATACACTTCGAATATACCCCCCTCCCCTTCCGACACCTGTGTTCCCGCAATGTAAACATATTTGAGTCGGGTCTTTCTTCATAGTTCAAGCCTTGTGTTCCAACAAGTGCATGCACAGCTCTTCGCTGCACCCCTTTCAATGTCCCTCTGTAGGTATGGTCTCAAAAACCTTATAGCATACTCCAGTGTAGGATGAACTAAGTGTCAGAATGACTTTAGGAAAACGTGAAGAGACTTTTTTAAGAATAAAAGCAAACATCCTATTAGATTTTTTGCCCACTGCTAAACGATGCTCAGAAAACCTAAGCCACTCTTCAATGAAAATTCCCAAATCGGTGACCCTAATTGCATCCGGGATAATGGCATCATTCAACTCGTCAGTGAAACGTGAATTATTCTAACCAAAACGAGCACCCATGCACTTATCAACACTAAAGGTCATTTTGCAATCATATTCAAGTTCATCTGGAGCATCACCCAATCGCTTTGATTCCTGACTTCCCCCATTAGTTTCACGACATCGGTGAAGTCGCTAACCACCCCATCAATCCCGATCAAGTTATTTTACCTCCTTAAAAGCCTCTTATCATCGAAAACCTCTTTAACATTGACAAGCCCAGACATTTTGTAAAGTTGATTTCTTAGTGGAACGCTTTACCCTGCATCTCTTAGTTTGCATCTGTTGGAAATCTGAAGTAAGCCTACTTCATTAAAAAAAGAAAAGTGCATGGTATTCCTGTTGTGTCACTTAAAGGGTTAAAATCTTTTCTTTTTTCTTCAGGATTTGAAAATGAGTGTACCAGGGGAAGATTTAGGCATTCCCGGTGCTGATACCGATATACCAGTGGAAGAAACTGGACAAATTTTTGGTTTGGTTGATGTTGCAATTATCGTAGCTCTGATAGGTGTTACAGTATACTGGTTTTTCTTCCGGACAAAAGAAACCAAGGAGCCAGTCATCAAAACCTTCTCCATAGAGTATGTATTTTTAAGGTTGTCAACAAACTTGTGAATTGATTATCAGAGTTTTCGCACATTCTTCAGTTACTTTTCATGTTTATTTTTTCTTTCAGGCCCAATGTTTCAGCAGCATCAGATTCAAGTTTCATATCCAAAATGAAGCAAACGGTGAGAGATAAATTTATTTCTTTTTACAGTGGAATAGTACAATTGATGTTGGTTATAAGGGGACACCCCCCCCCCCCCCAATTACTTTTTGGAAAACATACATTATATTGGGAGGTCGTTATATCAAAGGTTTGAAGAAAATATTCTTCAAAGAATTCCTATTTCCTATTTGGGAAAAATAAAAAATTATAATATAGTTTAACTTCGGTTAGCAAGTGCAATTCATTCCCTAAACATGCTCGTTATCCTAATCTCTCATATATCAAATTAAACTTCCTTATAGGAAATAATGGCAACTTGGATAACTCGTTCCACAATTATTTATTCACATAAAAATTACTGATAAACTGCATTCAACCAATAACACAAAACACAATAATATTATAAATAATACAATAAAATATATTTAATGTAAATGACACCATGAATAAACATTTAATACGATAATTTGTACAAATTTACTTACTTTAGATGACGAGAGAAAGAGTGGGATTATCGTTTAGGACAGACTATCTTTAAAAATTTATTCATATTTTGTGACTTTGAAACAGAACCTGTCCAATGGCACTTGCTTTTGCCTCTTTTTTAGGATTTCTTGGAAATGGCGTTGTCGTTGGACAGATTCATTGCTCACTTTACTACAGCTTTATTTGATTGGTTCTTTTGAAAAAAAAATTTGCACATATTCCTACATTCTATATACATCTCTGTAGTCCTATTTGAAATGAGAGGAACTTCTCTCTTCCTTAGAAGAGATACCATTCATAAACTCTTACTGTTGTGTACAAAAGAGATCCATCAGTTCATCTATGGTGAACCCTCCTGGTCATGTTCTACCACTAGTTCTTGAATGTCATCCTCATGCGCCTCCAGTCTCGTGGTCTTCCTCAAAGGTTCGCCCCTGTTCATGAGCTAGCTCCGTCAAAGTCATGTTCAATAATACAATCAGCCCCCAGTTTACTCCAAGTAGAACAGTCATGCTCACACACGTGTTTATTTTACGAGTGAAGCATGCTGATTGGAGACCGTAGGGAAGATTATCCGCAATTGCACAGTAGGTATGGGTACAAAAGCGAGATCCATTGGCTCAGTTGTGATAACGTGGAAATAAATACACAAAGCATAAAATTTTTGCTCATAAGCATAATTTTCAAACAAAAAAGAAAAATGCAGATTTTATTCATATTTCTGCAAAAAGAGTTGAAAAGGGCAGAGCTAAATTTCCACTTTGTGTTGAATTGAATGATCTTATAGGTCATTATACAAATATATAAAAATACAACACCACAACAGGCAAAATGCCCAACGAGGTGGTTGAGAAAAAGATGCCCATAAAACTATGGATGTCATATATTTCAAAAATATAGCAACCCAATTAAAAATGCAATTAACAAAAATTATAAACAATATGTACACATGATGCCCTATATACAATGCCCATAAAGAATACTTATGGTTGTCTGATTCTAAGTATGGATAAGCTTCTCGATTTACCCCAACATGTTTATCGTATTTCTTTTTAAACGTGTCAATTGTGTTACAATTTACTACCTCCGGGGGTAAGCTATTTAATATATTGGAAGCTATTGTAAGCTATTCAATGTATCAATTCAATTATATTGGAAGGAAAGTAATGAATAAGAAAAGATTTGGGACTTACTGTACCAGTCGTTATAATGGAACAGTACTAAAAATCTGTGGTGATTATATAATGAGCATCAACTATATTTTAATATTCATTAGCGTCAAATGTTTTGAAGCTAATGAATATGTGATAAATGAATGATTTTTTAGGTAATCGATGGACAAAAATTTAGTTTTCTGGAAATTTTTCAGGGTCGCAATGTTGTAGTTTTCTATGGCTCTCAAACAGGCACAGCAGAGGAATTTGCAGTTCGACTTGCTAAAGAAGCTAACCGCTATGGAATGAAAGCCATGGTTTCTGATCCAGAAGATGTTGACATGGTAAGATTGAATTTTATTCATTATACCCGTATTCTGAAACACTAACATTACCTTTGTCATTGAAATTTCTGAAAAGGGGGCATAAAGGTTTAATTTGCACATCCCATTGTATACTTTCACTCAGTAAATATCCACAGGAGTTAGAATAGAGCATCATTGCTGCTCAGCGATATGAAATTATGTATTTGTAAAAGTCGGGAAATTTATTGAAAAGAAAGACTCCAGTGAGTGCTTATTATCAGAAACAACGATACTATGATACAGGGCTACTTTGTCCCATTTTGTGGGTTTATTAGGACAAACTTGTGCTAGGCATAACAAATATGTGAAATTGTTTTTGAAAATGATGTTGATATATTAAGATGATGTGAGAACCGATCTGTGTTGTCTATCACAATTATAAGCTATCAAAGCTATCACAATTTTTTCTTTAATTTTATTACTTTTTTTAAAATTCATGCAAAGTAACCCACAGGAGCAGGTTACTTTGCACCCCACCTTATACAGTAGCACTTGGCTAACTCAAATTTTGGATAATTGTAATTTTGACGAACTCCCCCTTCAGTTTTTTATCTAATTTAATATTGAATTTTTTTTTTTTTTTTAGTTCAAACTTTTTTCAACTTTTTTGAATAATTTTAAGTTGAAAGGGGAAAAAAATCATTTTTGTGTGAACAAATTTAATTTGGAGAAATTCTACAAGAAGCCAGACTTTGCTTTTCTTGATGAAGTTTTTAAATAACAATTTTTTGAAGACTAATTAAAGTTTGAAAATTCTGTTGATCTCTACTTATTCTTTGGTAAGTTAATGCCCACTTTGACTTTGTTCAGTTGCAGTGCATCCAGAATGTGTACCACTTAATACGGATTGTTTTTTCCACCTATTGATCAAGGTGTCCCATTACAAATCTGAATCCTTTTGTCGTCATCAAGAGTACCAAAAGTATTGGAAAGTTCAGATTGTGATATGTTAATTGAAGTATATTTCCTTGATAGCATAAGAATGATAAGCAAAATTGGGGAAACAGTTTCATAATGGATGATCATGAACTGTTTCTGTAAATCAGGCTTTGAAAACAACCAAGAACTTCTGCAGTGATGCTAATTTCACAACAGCAGAATAATGTAGCAGCAAGGGGCATCTAAAGTATTTTCAACCTGTGGGTGCTTACCAGGGTTGGTAAAAAAACCGGTTTTTTTGAAAAAAACCAAAAAACCGGGTTTTTTTGGTTTAAACCAGGTTTTTTTGGTTTAAACCGGTTTTTTGTTTTAAATAGTATCAACATTAAAAACAATGAAATTTCTGAAAAATCATTCCCACTTCCAATAATTAACTAAAATAAAATGTTTATTAATGTAATTAACACTATTCCCATGCTAATTAAATCAATAAATATTTATTACATTTTAACAAAAACCAACTTTTGCAATTTAATTATTTTTTGCTTAACTCAATGGATTACTGTGTGTTTGAAAATTCTTTTAATGTTATTATTAACCATATAGTATATAAAGGTTTTTCTCCAGTTACTTTCAGGAAACTTAATTAGGAAGCTATTTTGCAAAAAGTAATAAAAATTAGGTGAATATAATGTATTTAATGAAGCATAAATAATGCAGATTAATTAGCAATGATTTACGATATACAGGGTGATTATAACTAAGGTTCTGATTTCAAAACACTGTAAAAAAGAACGATTGTCAGAATGACTTGCAAATTGACATGAATATTCCTGAAAAAATTCAATTTTATTTGATAAAGGGGAAAAAATACTTAAAAATGTAAAATTAATGACATCATCCAACACGTGGGAAATTTGCTCGCAGAATGGAAACGATAGCCAGTCATGGCAAAATGATACCTTAATTATAGCATTCACGATTTCATAATTCATGGAAACATCACAAAAAATGAAGTAATGGAACAAATAACTACAACTTACTTAAAAAATGTTAAATATGTTGTCCACCGCGTGTTCTGGCTATGAGGTTGAAAGCACAAAAATTCTTGTTCGACAACAGAATCGGAGTATGCCATGGTCATAATGTGGATGTGCCTGCAATTCAGCTTTATTAAACCAAACACGCCCCCCCCCCCCCCCGTTAATATTCCTAAGGAACTTCTAACATATAGGGAATGTGCTGGAGATTGCAATTCACCAAAGTTTGCAATCTGACCACTGTTTATAGCATTTTGAGGTACCCCCACAGCCAGAAGTTGCAAGGGTTAAGGTGCATCCTGTCAAAATGGGTCTTCAGCAGCTGCTTTGTTGGTATTGCAATGTGCATCTTGATAGAAGTTCTATCCACCCACTGATGCTGTGGAAGTGCTGAAATGATGTGGTTGCACAAAATAGATTATACTGCGGGCCAAGTACAGCATCATCTACTTGCACATTTTGTACTTTTTTCTTTTGCGAAAGAAACTTCCATTGCTTCAGGAGTATCCATGCAAATTTTCAAATCATTCTGATCAGTACTTATTGTATAGTTTTGGAATCAAAACTTAAATCATAATCACCTTGTATATAGCTGATTATTTTTCATAAATCTGTTATTACTATACAGTAGAACCTTGATTAACTGGGCTTAACAGTGTGTGTGTGAAAGTATAAAAAAAACAATTGAATATATATATATTCAATATTCTGCCCACTTTTATGAGACTTTTTGAAAAAATCCACTCATAAAATCTTATGCATTTAAAGATATACCATCAGAATGTACCCCAAGGATATAAAATGTGGTAAAAATGAAACCTTTTGCTAATAATGAACCATTGTGATATTTTTCAAGGGAAAAAAATGATATTTAGGCAGCTTTTATTTGATTTTTTGAAAAAAACCAAAGTGGTTTTTTTAAAAACACCACTTGGTTAAAACCAAGGTTTAAACCATGGTTTAAACCAAACAACCCTGGTGCTTACTCAGGCATACGGGAGGGGGCACCCCCCTTTATATAACAAAAATTTAAAATGCATTTTTAAAAATATTGAATATATATTTATTTATATATACAGGGTGATTATAAAAAAACTATCCCGACATATGGGCCCCTAACTATCATACCATTCACAGAAACTGAATGAAATTTTGGCATAAGGTATTTTGATGTATGCGCTCAAGAATGATATGGAAAACAACAGTGTCACTCTAACAGTTACATGTACAGTGAGGAAATTTCGAAAATATCAAATGGCAACACCAAGTTTTTTGTATTGGAATGTGATCTCCATTGTGAAAAACCCTAAATAGCGTTCGAACGGCAACTGTAGCATGAAAATCACCGGCGGTAGATAGGCTAAAAGTGAGGACAACCAATAAGGACAGAGAAGCAGTATAAAATAAAGCATTTTATTGTGTTTCACAAATTTTCCACATGACCTTGTGGAGCATCAATCGGGCTGGGATCTCAGCCGAAGAAACGGTGTGACGAATGAAACGAACATTAATGCTCTGGTGCACGGCAAAGTCCTTTTTACTTTTTCCTTGCCTAGCTCTGGGGATTTTCGTGCTACAGGTGCCATTCCAACGCTATTTAGTGTTTTTCAGTATGGAGATCGCATTCCGATACAAAAACTTGGTGTTGCCATTTGATATTTTCGAAATTTTCTCACTGTAACCGTAACTGTTAGAGTGACACTGTTGTTTTCCATATCATTCTTGAGCGCATACCTCAAAATACCTTATGCCAAAATTTCATTCAGTTTCTGTGAATGGTATGATAGTTAGGGGCCCATATGTCAGGATAGTTTTTTATAATCACCCCGTATATATTTCTGAAGAAATACTTATATTATGGACGGAGTGAGCTGAGACAATTTTTTTTTTCACCCATGCGAGACTGGTTCAGCATCCCTTTGGTGTATAAGCCACATCAGTAAAGTGACCCCGGAAATTCACAAATGTGTTTATTTCCAGTTAGATTAAATGCATCAAAAATTAGTTTTCCTCAGAGAATCATTAAAATCCAGTATACTTTGAGTTTCACAGTTGAAAAATGTTTTCCTAAATTTTTCTGCAGTTAATTTTTGTTTTACTCCTGATCTGGCACGTCCCCCATAGCGCTTTGGGTGTTTGCTTTTTTTTATTATTCTGTTGAACTGCAGATAAATGTTGTCATTGCAAGGGAGACACAATTTGCCCCCCTGGAACATTCCATCGCCCCCGTTGGGAATCACTGCTGTACACCCTTTACATTGCAATATTTCCATGGATATGGAACTTTTTATAGAAGAGTGAGAACATATTCTATATTGTTTATAGTAGAATTTTGTTATTGTCATACTAGGAAGAGTAACGATAGGTTTGCACAAGCAAAGGAAAAACAGTCTGGCATTATTTTTATTGCTCTTTTCTTTCCTTTTTAGGAAGACCTGCCAAAGCTGTCTGAAATAGACAGATCATTAGCAATATTCTGTATGGCAACCTATGGTGAAGGTGATCCAACTGATAATGCGCAAGAGTTTTATCAGTGGTTACAAGCTGGAGATGCTGACCTTTCAGGACTCCAATATGCTGTAAGATCAATTTAATTTAAGGTTGTATTCATTCTGAAATAATTGGTGCAAGCTTTTAGAGCTTGTGTAAAAACTGGATATATTTTGAATTGACATTAAGTATGCAATATATTTCTAAAACCTTAGGTGTTTGGACTTGGAAATAAAACATATGAACATTATAATTCGATGGGCACATATGTTGATTCAAGGTTGGAAGAACTTGGCGCTACAAGGGTGTTTGATCTTGGTCTTGGAGATGATGATGCCAAGTATGGTTTGACATGGTTTTGTGAAATTTCAATTCAATGTATTAATAGAACTGATTTCACTGGTGCCGAACAAGTTTCATTTCCTTTAAGTTCTTAATGTGTCCATACAAAGTTAGTGTTGTTTAATTTCATGCAAAATTTCTATTCAAATGCATATGCAGGTAGGGCATAATGTCTGGTGTATTTCTTTCCATTCTATTTGCACCATCATTTACCCTTGATTCTCTCAGTCCCCCCCCCCAAATAACCCAATAAAGTTTTACAAAACATCAAAAAAAGAATTTATTGATCACTTTTTTAATCGTTAAAACCCTATTGCATATACAGGTATCCTTTGCTTTATGCGATTTCACTATAACATGATTTTGAAAAGTTAATTTTAAAAATTGCAACCTGCAAAATTTGGTCTGTAGTTTGATTTTTTTTTTTGTAATGCAGTAGTTTTTTAGAGTTAAGCTCTAAAAATATCGAGCCTATCACGGTAAATTAGATCGACATCTGCCTAACTAGAATATTTTTCTGGAAGTCTGTTCACACAGGAACTACCTTCTTTCTGTGGCACTACAGTCATGTCATTCAATTAAGAAGTTCATGCAGATTCGCATCACCTTTCCACAGACATACGAAACATCAGACAGCACTATTTATTCGGTCCATAATCAGTTTAGGAAGAGAAGACCTGTAGAGAGTAGAGTTATGTCATAATTATGATGAGCAGGACTATATGACAGTGGAGGCATCAGAAGGATTTTCAGCCAGGAAACTATTTCCCTTGATCTTCACAGCAAGAGTGGCAGAGCTACCACCAAGGCGAGATTACCACATGCTATTCGTTATTGTGTCCAGAGGATGGGGAAGTGCACAAAGAACCTTGCTTTCTCTCAAACCATAACTAGACAGACGTACACGTGGGAAAGTGAATAGCGAATGCTGATAGTGCACAACCTATATTTAAAGGGAAATTCCTGGTCACGTGGCCATGGGAGCCAATGGGCTTCAAGATCACAGAGACTAATTCACATATAATTTAATAATATTGAAAGATCGTGATGAAAATCTGGCAACATGGATCAACCATGATTGCCAGCATGTAATTATCCCAGCCGACCCTGGAAGGTATGTCAAGGTAAGTATATATGAAAAATTATTAGTAAGGACCTTTTTTGCCGGGATCTATGAATATATTACAAATTGAAAAGCCTATTCACCAGGGTACACTTATTTAAATCACGATTAAAATCACTTGGTTTTAAAAAAAATTTTCTTTACATAACCTTAATCATATTGAAGTGAAAGTAACCTAGTATGGCATGCATGTGATAAAGTTTGTGATTAAAAGAAGTGTAGAAAATCTTTTTGGAGTAAATACAGACTTGAACTTAATCCCTAGATACAGTGCAAAAATAAAATTGCTCTATTTCTAGAATTTTTTGCATGGAAAAAATTGCAGAAAAATAAAGGGAATTGAACTTCACACGTTTAGCTTAACTGCATTAAGTATTTTCAATTCATTACAATATGACACTAGGGTTCCCCCTTTTAAAAAACAGGAATTATTTTTTGTATAAAGCCTTGAACTCTATGCCCTAATTTCTAGATGATGTATCAACATAAATATTGTTGGGCTTTTGACTTTACTCTCCATATTAAAATTTTAAGTTTGCTTATTTTCTTATTAAAACCCATTAAATCTGTGAAAGAATAAAAGTGTGTAAACTAATGAGCAACATGCAAGTCAGAAACATGTCCATTAGTTGTGCATGAAACAATCTTGTCAATAGAATTTGTTTTATTTTGTTGATTTTGAATGACCCTTTGGTTGTACATGGAGTGAATTTAGAAATCTGCACCGTATGCATGATACTGAGGTGCCACCACTCGTTCACTTTAATGGGGGGGGGGGGCTCATGAATAAAAGCTCTTTTCTCTATAAAAAAAATTTTAATCTATGAAGTTCATTTAGGCTCAATGATCTTTCATGTTACGTAAACACAGATTTTTGTTAATATTTTTTGCTTATGGTTCATTTGTAGTTTATTCATTAATGCTTAATTAATTTGAGCAATTAGAAGAAAAAAGCAGTTAGGTGATATGAAAATATATATTCCTATTGATTAATAAGCAGTTAATTTTAATCAAAAAATCTGATTTAAATAAACAATTTTTTTAATATATTTTTTTATATCATGATTTTTTTATACCTTGCTATTCACACAAATGATTTAAATCTCTGCACACAGACATGCAATGACATGTTTTTCCTCTTCTATGACTCAAAGGAAATCTGCCTGAAAATGCCGGAGTACTGAATGAGCCAGATTAACATGCGACTTGATTATCAAGAGTCTACTGTATTCACAATTCCCTAGCTTTGCTTCTAAAATGTTTATAAAGAGACAAAAATTACTGCTTGCCAGCTGAATCTTGACTGCTTTCATTAAAAATATTATCAACCTATCGTATCAGGCTCTTCAGGAACAAAAACATCCATACTAGAATCAATATGCGGTAGTGAAAACAGAAGCAAAAAGTATTAATCAAGTTTATTCATACAGCCTAAATTGACTAGATTTATTTATAAGTTTGGATAATTAATTCGGAAGTTGGGTTTATTTTTCCTTATCCTTCTGAACAAAATCCCCATCTTACCCATGTTAAATGTGGCTTTATGTGATTTCACCTTATGTGACTAATTGGTTCTACAAAATAATTGCGTAAGGCGAGGGATGCCTGTAAAATCATCATGCCTTTTTATTGAATTAAGAGAACCTTTTTTATTAATGAATCTAAATCTTCTTTCAATTTTATCCATTTTGGAAAGACAAACATTAATTTTTACTTACAGTATTGAAGAGGACTTCATCACTTGGAAAGAAAAGTTCTGGGGAGCTGTCTGTGAACATTACCACATTGAAACCCTCGGTGAAGATATCACGATGAGACAATATGAACTTGTTGTTCATGAAGACATTCCTCCCGAGAAGATATTCACTGGAGAGATAGCTCGACTTAACTCTTACAAGAACCAAAAGCCGTAAGTGACTGAATTCAAAATTTTTTTCCTTATTCAAAGATAGTTTTAACTTTAAATGTTCCAACAATGAGTAGATTGCAAGTTTGTCACTTCCAAGTTAAAAGTTTATATTCTTAGAAAGTGGAAAGTTTTGAGAGATATTCAAATATAATTTCCCGCAGTAAAGCCATGGCTTATACATTTAAAAGTGAATTTTTAGCTTTTTCCATTAAGTCAAAGCTGAAGCCTATCCAATAACTTCTTTTTCCTGATATTCTGACTCTGGGGGAATTCTAATGAATTATGATGGGCATAAGCATTTTAAACTAATGTCTAATATCCAATCAGCATTAGTTTAAACTTCTCAAAGAAAACTCTTAGAAGGTTGATCAAATGTATAAAATTTAGTTCCATTTAAATATTTTTCTCTATTGTTCTTGAAAGATAATTTTGTGCCGATTGTATCCTCTGGTGTGTGTAGAAAGTTGCTGCATTTCTAAGGAAATTTTTCTTTGATCATTTTTCTGTATATAGCTGATACATCTCAGCAGCTCATTTACTGTATTTAGAAGATACTGTATATAGTCAGAATCTCTGTCTTCTGCAAACCCTTTTTCTTCGTGTCCTGGTGAATGAGGAATGAGAAAACTGAGAATCTTATGCAACAGTTATTATAACAATACTGTTTGTTAAATGTCATAGCTTTCTAAGCACTGTTTCAAATATTTTGAAGAAATCTTGAATTGGGATAAAATAATACTTTTAAAGACTATTTTAATATTGGTATATTATAAGTCGTCATGAATGGCATGACTCATTTTTCTTACTTGCAACAAAGAAGCATTTCAATGCATTAGTACAGAAACTTATGTTTATATATATACACACACGATTGAATATAGATGATTTTTGTTTTTCCACTCAACAGACCGTATGATCAGAAAAATCCATTCCTTGCTCCTGTGATGGTAAAGAGGGAATTGTATAAAAGCGATAGATCCTGCATGCATATTGAAATTGATATCACTGGTGCTAAAATCAGGTATTAGTCTGTCTGTCAGATTTTCCTCAAGTTATTGTTTTTAAAATTAAATTTATGTATTCCCTTTTTTCTTGTATGTGCATTTGTATTTTTCTTCAAATGAACTTTTTCTTTACATTAAATTCTTATCAGGTATGAAACTGGAGATCATGTTGCTATATTTCCTACCAATGCTCTAACTCTTGTTGAAAAGATAGGAAAAATCCTGAATGTTGATCTCGATACTGTTATGAGCCTGAATAATCTTGATTGTAAGTTTTCTCTTTGTAATATTTGTGATTTAATATTTTGATATTTGTTTCATCGATCTGTTGATTTTATGCATAAAATTAAAATGATTTCCTGTATAGAATCTGCAGATTATACTAAATTTCTTGACACAGATTATTGACATGTTTTATTGGGCTTGACAAACTGAAAAAAAAATTGGTACTAGCTACATTCATAGTCAAGTATATTTTTTCCCCTGGAAGAAAAATGACAATAATTTTTTAAGGCTTTTCTTGGCTCTGTTAAATGTTTTTCCATGTAAGTAGAAACTCATAAATTGCAAAACTTTTTTGCATCTTAAAACTCCAATTCATCACACATAGAAAACTCGTCAACACTGATTTTTCAGTCACTATTGCAATCTGCAGCATGGAATTTGTCAGGCCCTGTTGATTATGTTCAGTTTTTCCCACCTAAAAGGGTTGGAATAAAAAATTGTGATAATTTTTTTTAAAATCGATTACAAAAATGCTACATAGATGCAAGTGGAAAAATAATCCTCCTTCCCCCCCCCCGTATTAACACGATTAACAACTACTTTCATTCCTTTAGATTTTATTATTTGTTAATGAAATTAGGGTATGCAGGTTATAGGACAATATTATTTCTCAAAGTAGCAAAATCTGCATATACTGATAAATGTGCCTCTGATTATATGACTGATTATCTGAAATTACAGTACATTGACAGATATTTTTAGTAGAAGAAAAAATTCAATTAGGGAACTTTTTTAGTTGTTTGAAATCTTTTTGTCCACTATATCTTTGTATAGAATTTCTGTGCCTAATTAGATACACATTTTATACATGATAGGATAGGAATGAGTTGAATAAATGTGTCAGGTCATGCCCAACACATTTTTTGCTTGTGTTTCTGTTTCTGTCACTCCTCAATTAGGCCTGCTTTAACCCCTCAATTATTTCATGTAACATAAAATAGTTAAAATCATCTGGGAGAAATCTTCTATGTATTTCTCTACTGAAAAATTGTAATAAGGTGAATTAGATAAAATTTAAGCCGAGCTGTGTTGTGTCATATCAGGGTTCATAGAATCCTTGAAAAAAAGTTCATTTTCAAGTCTCTAAAAGTCCTTGAAAAATAATTGCAGTCATTGAAAAAATAATAATTTTTAAGTGCTCAAAAAATCTTAAGGGTTTTTTTTTTGTGAATTTCATCTATCAATTTTTACCCCCTCTAACTAAATTCTCTCCCCCCCCCCACCTCCACAAATGATGAGTTACAAGCAATGTTCAAAGCAGGGCATTATGCATACCTGAGGTATTTTTCTGTTTAAAAAAGATGTTGCCTAAAATCTGGCAGCAAAACATTGTGCTTAAGATATTACTTCAAAATATTTTAAACTATTGAATTAATGAATGTCAGTTGCATATTTTGGCTGTGTTTCCTTGGGGGGAAAATATGGGGAAATTGCCAATCATTGTTAAAACTGCCAAAAAAAGCACCAAAAACGTAAAATAAAGCACCATTGGAGTGAAAAAATAGATTTGAATGAATTCTATAGGGAAAAAATGTCAACATGATAAATATGTGAAATGAATATTCATATTTAAATATAATATATATATATATATATATATAGGGTTCAAGAAATAATTTCACTCTATATGTATATAAAGTAACATGTCTTCACTGATTCATCATCGCAGAGTCAAAACTGCTAAAGCTATAAATATGAAATTTGGTCTTTAATTTTATTTCGTGATGTAAAGACTCACACAGAAAGGATTTTTCAGAATTCAACCCCTGGGGGATCATAAGAGAGGCTTTCAAAGGAAACCACTGAAGCTATAAATATGAAATTTGGACAGTATGATATTTTATAATACATAGACTTGGTGAGATTGGATTTCTGCTTTATCTCACACCAACTCTGTTCATATATTGCCATTTCCAACCAGTGGAGTTTTGTGGGAAATGACGGTGCCATCTATTGAGGTCGCACCGGGCTCAGAACCTATGGACCTTGACAGTAATCTTCATAGTGAAAGATGAGCATTTTACCTCTGTGCCACTCTGGGGTGCTAAGATGGGAGACAGAATTTCTGGAAATTCAACCCCCAAGGGCGCGTTAATGGTTCAAATGTTATATGTGGCGGGGGGGGGGGGGAAATCATCTGTGAGCACAGTTTTCAGGTTACCAAATCCACACGAGTGAAGCTGCAGGTAACAGCTATTAAAAAATAAAAATTCAAACAGGTTCTCTTGAAAACAAAGGATATAATGGACAATTTTGCAAAAAAAGTCAGGATGGCCAAAAATTACATGAAAATATGGGAATGATCTTTTAAATGTGGGTCATATGGTCACCTTAGATATATGACTAAATGCTTTCTGATTTTTCCATTACAGGCAAATTTCAATACCGTTTCAAACATGAAATAATTTCTACTTAAATGTCATTTGTATACTAAACTACAATGTTTATTTTTTCGAAGCGAGACCTTTAATATCGTAAGCTGAAACGAGAACTGTAATTGTATTGAAAATTATCTCTTTTATAAATTAGTACTTCAAACTCAAAATTAAAAATGAGCAAATATTGAATATAAATTTTTAAAAAATCCAATTTCATTTTTTGAAAAGATTATGATTTTTATCAACCGCGATATGAATGTCCTTAAATTCTGCTTAAAAAGGGGCTTGAATAAGTCCTTGAATTTTTTTACTTCCAAAAAGTAAGAACCATGTGTATTGTTACGATCTGTAAATGGTCAAAGGCACAATTTATAAAGGGACCCTCAAAAAGTATCAGTTTTATGATAGCAACAGCATACTGGTCTAGTTTCTTTTTTTCTTTTTTTGCACTGCTATCCGATTGGTGGAGATTGTTCTATAGGGTTTCATCTAAAGGGTGCTGCCACTTTCTAGAGAAGTCTCCAGAAGTTTCTTTGGATCTATAAAAATGATGCAAAAACAGATTGAGGGATTAAAGTTAGACTCTGTGAGAAGTCAGTTGGTTGGACTTTGTTCGCTCTCTGATTAGCTTGTAAATACGTGTAAATTGCTGTTCTGTAAATAAATCTGTTTGTCTGTTGAACCACTTCTTGTTTTACAATCTCGGTCTTGTGGACAATATCTGGAACAGTATTTTTCCTGAAATTTTGATTTGTTTTGCATTTGACCTTTTCCTATCCACAATGTTCAAAAGCAATTTTTATAATTTTTTCTTTCTTTCTTGAATTAATTGTATTGAGAATTATATGTTCACATCAAGTTACCAGACAATCGATGAGTTGTTCATAAATACTTCTGAATGTTTGTGGATAGGGAAAAGTTTGATTATGAATCATGTTGAAAATAAATTTTTATTAAATAGCTGACAGCACCAAGAAGCATCCATTCCCATGTCCAACAACTTATAGAACAGCTCTGCTACACTATGTCGATATCACAAGCATTCCCAGAACTCACGTCCTCAAAGAAATATCAGAATATGCAACTGATGAAGAGCATAAGAAAATGCTTAAAATGATGGCATCCTCGTCGGGAGAAGGAAAAGTAAATAAGACAAATATTTTTTGCTGAAAAATCACTAATTACAAGGATCATCTTATTTGTGTACATTCAAATAGACATTGAAACCTGAATTTAATTCAAATATCTGATGAATGTTATGTTTAAATTTAATGAACAAAGGTTCTGACAGAGGGAATTTTATGAAATTTTTTTCCTCAATAAAAAAAAATTACATTATTGCAAATAGCATAATGTACAAGAACAGAAAAAAAATCCATGTAAAGTAGTAAATTTTCATACAATTTTAAATGCATAAAATATATTAGAAGCAGAGTTCTATGATAATCTATGTGCAATTCTCTAGGAAATGTACTTGAATTGGGTTGTGAAGCACAGTAGAAGCATTATTCACATTTTAGAAGACATGCCGTCTTTGAAGCCTCCCCTAGACCTTATCTTGGAATTACTTCCTCGTCTGCAAGCTCGTTACTACTCCATATCCTCATCACCAAAGGTAAGTGATATAAAATTACCAGTTAATTTTTTTTTTGGAGTTTGTTTAGGAACACTCTCCATAATTGAATGCAAGTTGGAAATAGTCATGGCTATCATATAGTGATGATACCTTGGCAAACAAAAATTATTCATTCGGGAATCACATTCATTAGCTGAAACAGGATTTCCTATAGAAAATTGTGTAATTCATTTTCTGTACAGCTAAAAATTTCAAGATAAGTTTTATGAAACACCAAGAGGCAATTTAAAACATATAATAATCAAAATTGACCAAAGGCTGAGACAAATAAATCCTGTTCTTAGCATACATCAAAGATTTTTCATTATCTTTCTTACCAACGGAGATAGAGTGGATATACCTAGAAAGACAAAAGGGGGTCACATTGACCCTCCCATTTTAGAACATATTCGCCATGTAATATTACCAACATTGTCATAATTGTTTTTATAAGGTCTAAATTCCTCTGGTAGTCTCTTTGTTCATCTAATACGGTATAATACCCATTTTTTGAGACTGCTTTTTACCTTCAATCTTATCTGCAGATATCGGTCAGCAGGTATCTCCGTTTTTGTTAAGTATTTTGGTCATTTTGTCCATTAAATTGTTCTAAAAAGTAGAAACATCCATGTGCTTTTGATTGCTGTAGAAATGGCAAAAGGATATACTTGTAGATACACTGAAGATGAAACTTTTCAGAAGTTGGCAAAGATTGTGTGAAAAGTAGCAGTGCTGATGATGAGAATTCAGAGGAGAGAAGAAATTAAAACTACCCGATTCAAAACCTCTGAAGTAAGCAACAGTATTGATGATGGATGTGTGAATCAGGATGAAATCATACCTCCAACAGTGACTTGGCTGATGCAAAATAAAATGGATACTAGAAACAATTACTGCAAACTACATCGAAGCCACCAATGAATTACACCAAAATGTCAACTGATTTCCCTAAATATCAGAGATCTCATTAGTATCATTATTATTGGTGGTGAAGAAACTGCTGTAGATGAAAGTGTACGAAATATCATGAAACATTTCTAGTCAGTAGAACATCAAGAATTCCAAAATATTTTACGAGTAACCCATTACTTATACGATACTGATTCCACATTACATTTTTTCAAATCTAAACAAAAAATCTTGGTTGAAACTCTTCAAAAGATCGTCAGGTGCTTCCAACCACAAAACAAATATAGCACACAACATTTGTTGACCATATTCACAACCTAGAAGTGATGTAACTCTGAAATCCTATCGGGAATATGGAAAATATAGATTTTTCAGCCTTAAGTTTCCTCCACACTGATGCTCATTAACAGAGGTTGTTTGCAAAGAATTCTTCAAAAACTAAATAATAATAAAATTATATTAATAGATCAATGATTCCACCCACTAATTTGTGTTATAGCTCTATTCTGTCATAAATATACTATACTATGCTGTAAAATATAAATATAATTTATGTCCAAAAATTGCTGGGAAAAGCAATGTGGTCACAGAGACTCCTTCCCATCTTTGTAGGTATAGTTCCCCAACCCATCTTTCTAGTGTTAAAGAGAATCAAGTCTAGGCTTTTTTTGAATGAAGTTTCTCTGAGCTTAATCTTTTATTTCACATGAAAGGGCTCAAAAGCATTCTAAAAACATAAATAGAGACGTGGACATATAAATTAATCAGGCTCGAATGACATATTCTGATTTTTGTCCCAAAAATTCAGCCCACAATGTGGCTGAATGTGCATCTATAGCAACTGAAATTGTACATAGTATTCATTTATTGAGGCTGTGAAACTGTTAAAAAAAATCATTAGCCAAAAAAATTGGTTCAAGGTGTCACGAAACTAAGCAACAGAACTTGAGGGATTGCAGTCAGTGATAATATACTAGATGACAGGGTTGTGTTTCAAAATAATTTTTAAATTACTGGGATTTCATCTTTAAATTACCATTATACATATTATTAGTTTATTGTTTTGTGTTCTGAACAGGGCCAGCCAGTAAAATTTTTATTTTGAGGTACAAATGCCACATTAGCCAATTTAATGTTGTTCTTTCCTGTGGCATGAAATATAGTGAAGCTTTCGTGTTAACAGCCATATACAGGGTGTAAAGCCATAGTAAATCCATACATATAATATGTCCTGACTGACTGATACATCTCACCAAGCCGAAACTACTTAATCTATAAATATGAAATTTGGTCAGTAGTTATTAGGTTTAGTCATTTAGTTTGTCATTTTTTAGTCATTTTATAATGCAAAGACTTACTAAGGTGGTTTTTTTAATTTGACCTTTAATGGGGTGGGTCATAAGGGGGTTCAAATGTTACGCAGGGCAACTATCACTGAGCTGAAATCGCTGAAGCTATAAATATGAAATTTGGCCAGTATTATATTTTTTGATATAGAGACCCACTAAGATAGCATTGCTGAAATTCAATCCCTAAGGAGGTTATGAGGGGGTACAAATATTAAACGGAGGAATCATCGCGTTCAATCTTCAGATTACCAAACCCATGTGAGCAAAGTCGCGGGTAACAGCTAGTTTGGTAATAAAGACATATTTTAAATTTATCCAAATAATGTACTCATTTTAGATGTCATTCTTTCTTTTAGAGGCTGTATATGTAACAGGATACAAAATTTAAATTTTCATACATTCCACCTGTCCACTAACTTCCAGTTTAAAAATTGTTGCCCTGTTTCTCGTGAACCCAACAAAACATCAACAATCTCTGAAAATAAGGTAAAAAACAGCGAGATAATATTAAGGGACAAACTTGAGGAAAAAATGTGAAACATCCTTTTGAATCCTGCGAAACATCCAGTTGCAGTTTATTAAAACTTTTCTGAATTCTTAGATGTCCCTTTAACTTTCCATCAGCAATATCTCACTTATAAACATGAAAAAAAAAATTTTTGGAATTGTGAGAGACGGCAGCAATTTCCTAATTGGAAATTATATGACAGACGGACTGTATTAAAAAATTAAATTTTGTGTGTCAGTGCATATGAAGTCCTTAGTGAAATAAATGATGTACTTGTATCTAAACTAGACACATTAATCTACTTTTTCTAATTGAAAGTATGTTTCTATCACCAACAGTTCATAAGATAAAGGATGTATAAGGATATGACTTTAAACCTTGTATATACAGCTCATAATAGCTAAAAAATTGTCATATGTTACCCATAACATTTCGCAAGAAATATAATATATGCTTAAAAATTCGAGGGCCATAGTTATTTCAAATGCTGTACAAGTTTGAGAATCATGTATATGATAGATAAAAGCACATACCCTGCGCCTAGCGGCCCTCAGTATTTGCAGATTTTGTATTCATGATTTTTTCCCCGTTTTCTGGAAAATACTTTAGCAGTACACAGTTTAGTACTAACGCTATATCGGAACAAAATATAAATTGTACTGGAGGTTAAATAAACATTTTATAAACACTTCTTAAAGGTTTCTCTAGTGCTTTTGGAAATTTTTCTAATAAGACTGTTATTTAAATGTTTCTGAAAGTAGAAAAACTGGAAATACTGACAATGCTTAGCTTGTTTGTTGAACTCGAAAAGTCATCATGATGGCTTTTCTTTCCAAGTTCACTTCAGCATAATATCCGGAAAATAACTGTTTCCTTGATATCTTGGGCTGAGAAAAAAGCCATCTATCTCACTTTAAAACCGTCCCATCCGGGGGCCATTTCCTGAAGTTAAGAAAGGCTATTCATGCCTCTACTTCAGTGCCTCACGCCACAGGGCGTGAAATAAGGAAGGCAGGGTCATGTCTCCAGTGGTGTAGATGGTAGCATGCTTGCCCGGTATGCAAGAGAGCCTGGGTTTGAGTCCCGGCGGAGACGTTATGACTTTTCTTTCTCAGTTCACCTCAGCATAGTATCCGGAAAATAACTGTTTCCTTGATATCTCGGGATGAGAAAAAACCATCTATCTCACTCTAAAAAAATTTATGGTTTGGGTTATTTGCATATTTTTTGGTACCTTGACATGGGGGATTAATTTGTAATGAAAGTTACTTCCATCATGAAAATCCTTTAACTTGAAGTTTTCTAGAATAAAAACTATTGAGATTCCATTGTATTTTCGTGAAAGTAACTTTATGTGTAACCATTAAATTTTGCTGTTTTTTCTCTGTGGTTTTATGAACTGGCCTTGTATTTTTTTTTTTATACTCAGGTGCATCCAAATTCTATTCATGTTACGGCTGTTCTTGTGGAGTATGAAACGCTTACAGGAAGGATGAATCGTGGTGTGGCTACTGGATGGTTGCAGAATTTACCTGTTGGTAATGGAAACATGCCTAAGGTCCCAATATATGTCAGGCGTTCGCAATTCCATCTTCCCAGCAAATCTGTAACTCCTATTATCATGATTGGACCAGGAACGGGACTTGCTCCTTTCCGTGGTTTCGTTCAAGAAAGAGATTTTCAGAGGAAGGAAGGTGAGATATGTTTCCCTATTGTCAATTAATTTTTATTTTTTTATATAATCTTTTTCATTTGCCCACTTCATCCACACTTTTTTGATTTGAATAACACCATACTTTAATTTAAAAGAATTATACTGAAATTTTGCTGACAGGGTCGCCTTCCAGTCTTTCAGACAGGTGGTCATTTGAGTAATATAGTCTCTTCACACCTGAGCCAAAACTTACTATTAGAAAAAATATTTTTTTTGATTGATTTGTGGTTATTGTATTAGGTAGGGAACAAAGTTCTTGCCAGAAATTTATTGTTTGGAAAAAAGAGGAAACAGAAAAGAAAGCAAGAAATATCTTTTCAGAGAAAAGTCAGAAGATTACTCCATGGTGATCCCACCAGACAGAATATATGATCTTATGTGCCAGTGTGTATTTGGTGACCTGTTTTGCCCCCACATCGAGCAATTTCCAGCTCGATTGTCGAGGGGAATGTCCATAGTAGAAACAGTATCCTACTGTTCTGGAACTTACAGTGGACTCTCCTAAGACAGAATTTATTGAGGTTACAGCCTCTGAAAGCACTAAGTTTTCATGGAGCATTTTCAGTGGAGCCAAATGATGCAACAAATTTTAAATTTTTCAACAGACATTTTACGTGTCCCGTATTACACTTTAAATTTGCGAACAATGAATAAAATTTTCCGTACTACTAGAACGCACACTTTAATGTTTCCAAGACAATTGTGATTATGCAAATTAGATTATAAATACGATTACTGCAGCTCGTCTGACATTACCTATAATTTCTGGCAAGAATTTTGTTCCTGACCTAATATATCCAAATTTTCTCTAGGAGGAAAATAATAATTTGGTTCGATATCTAGGACTATTTGAGTTGGGTACACATGTGTATCTCGGGTCTTAACTTGAAAAAAGAAGCATTAAATAAAAACTATTTAAAAACGTTAAAAATTCAAAGAGGATGGAGGAAAATTTCTGGACTAGAAAAAATTGATCCTTTAGGGGAAGTAGATCTTCAGAAAAGTTTCACTTAAGCTGACAAATGTGAGAAAAAGGAAATTGAGTAATGATCTGTATCATCAATTTTTCTACAGTTAATTAGCTATTCCTCTGCCCTTTTCCCTTGAAATTTTGGGCTTCTGAGTGTTGCCTCAGTTGCCACTCATTGCCACTATGTAGTTACTGCACTGTTTGTTGATTGTATTTTGTTTACAAAATAGTCTATTCTTGCACACACATCTCAAAATGTCATCTATAGTGTTTAAAAAAATTATTTGTGGATACTTTTCGAATACAGTGGAACTTTTTGGTTAACTTTAATTTGTTCCGCCTTGTTATCCGAATCACTCGTATATCGAATCAAACGTCCGTGTAGGAAATAATGAAAACTCTGATAATTCTTTCCACAATTATTCATTTATATAAAAAAGACTAATAAAAAACAGCATTCAATCAAATAATACAACACAATAATATAATAAATATAATATAATAACACCATATAAATAAACATACAATACGATAATGGTGGCAAATTAACTTATTCTAAAAGGTGAGACAGAGGAGGACTACATTGTTTAGGATGATTTTTACGAACCCTTTTGTTTGCAAACTTATTGTTTTTGTGTGACTTTGAAAAAAACCTATGCAATGACATTTGTTTTTGCCTTCTTTTTACGATTTCTCTGAAATGGGCAATTGCATTGTTGTTGAAAAAATTCATTACTCGCTTTGATACAGCTTTATTTGATTGGTTCTTTCCTATAAAATTTTGCGCAGATTTGCACATTTTATACTTCTCTCTAATCTCATTTGAAGTGAGGGACTTCACTTCTCTCTTCCTCAGACAAGATACCATCCATAAACGGTTGCATGCAAAGCAGATCCATCCATGGTCAACTCCTGGCCATGTTCTACCACTAGTTCTTGAATATCATACTCATGCACCTCCAGTCCCATAGTCTTCCCCAAGGACATAATCTCTTTGATAAATGTTAGCTCCTGTTCATGAGCTAGCCCCTCAAAGTCACATTCAATAATGCAATCATCCTACAGTTTTCTTCAAGCAGAATTTAAAACAAGTTCAAGAACACATGCACATTACATATACAATTCTACATTTTGTTATGTATCATACACAGTGAGTGTTCATTTTTTCAAGTGAGGCATGCTGACTGAAGAATATTGCCCACAATCCACAATACATGTGTTGACGAAAGCAAAAACCATGAGTTCAGTTGTGATAACGTGAAACTGAAGAAAGCAAGCGCAAAATATTTGCTCATAATGCAAACCATCATTCGCTAACCAAGTCAAAAAATTTTCACAATTTTTGCTCATTATACAAATTTCTCATTAACTGAATCGCTTTTTAACTGAAGTTCCACTATATATATATTTTTTTTTATTCCAGTCTCACAGAAGAAAAACAGTTTATAATTTGCAATAGTATGTAGTCAGCATTCAAAAGTTGCTAAATCCACAAGAAATTTCTGACGGACTACTGCAATTGATTAAAATTTCTAATTATCTCATGATATGAACAGTTATGAACCATCCAATTATCTGATTAATTAACAGATTATCTAAAAATCAGTTAATATACTGCAGGAGTTAATTTTTACTATTTTTTAAAACTCATAAATTTAAATTGACAAAATCTCAAAGCTGGACTTATTGGCCCACTATTTACACTAAGATTGGTCTTGGCTGCTAATCAGATACAGACTCCTTAATTGGTGGGGGGGGGGTTACAGAGGGTAAGTGAGGAGCAAATATCCACCTCATCCAATGACAACTTTTTTCACTGGGGGGAATGCAATTGCCCCTTTGTTCTTACTTTGAATCTGCATATGGTTGGCTACAAGACAGATTCATATGTGAGGCCCTGGATCATCAATTCTTGGATTAATAATATTTTTCTAGCTCATGTATTTTTTTAACATTTTTGTGCTGTTCTCAAACAAATGATATCTATGCTTGAAATCATAAGCTATTTTGCATGCTTATAATTTTACTGCTATAACAAAAACTGTCTGAAAGTAAATGGCTGTACAATGATACTCAAGGTATCAGAATCATTACAGCTAGAATATAATAACACTATGAAAAGTGCATAAAAACCAAACAGTAATATCATTTTAGAGGGTATAGTAACATAGGCTGTATTTAATTTAGGATATATGTACACTGCTGGCCACCCAAATTGCAACACCAAGAAAGACGAGATATCGCAACAATATTTATTTTGTAGATAACATGTTGACCAAGCATCAAATGATTAAATTTATAGACTTCTGTGAAGTGTGGTTCCTGCCAAAATCAGTAGCCAGAGTAGCCGCCATCGTTGGAGATCACCGCTGCCACACGCCTCGGCATTGATTCAAAGAGACATTGGATGTGTTCTTGGGGTACAGCAGACCAAGCAGCTTCCACACGTTGCCAAAGTTGATCTGGTGTGGCAGCTGGGGATGTAATCTGGGTCAATCGTTGAGCAACCATGGACCACATGTTTTCTATCGGCGAAAGATCCGGAGAGCAAGCTGGCCGGGGAAGCAATTCAATCTGGCGATTGACGAAGAACCTTTGGACAATGCGTGCCACGTGTGGTCGCGCATTATCCTGTTGAAATATGGCTGTGGGCAAGCCCTGAAGGTAAGGAAGGACAACTGGCTCCAACACCTCAGAGATGTAGCGCTGGCTTTTTAAAGTACCGGCAATGCGTACTAGAGGAGTGCGAGAGTGATATCCAATACCGCCCCATACCATAATACCTGGTGCAGGACCAGTGTGGCGGTGCATAACGCAGCTGTTCAGCATCCTCTCTCCACGATGTCTCCAGACTCGAATCCGACTATCGTGGTGTTGCAGACAGAAGCGTGACTCGTCAGTAAAGACAATTTCATTCCATTGTGCCGTCCACATCCTTCTTTCATCGCACCATTGGCGGCGGAGACGTCGGTGGTTCTGCGTCAAGAGTAGACAAAGCAATGGACGTCTTGCGGACAGACCACTCTGCTGTAAACGGCATCGAATGGTACGCGCAGACACTGGATGATGCGGTACAGACTGAATGTGCTGTGCTATGGTTCGTGATGTGGCTGAGCGATCCGTCACTGCCATACGCACAATATGCCTGTCATCACGTGAAGTGGTGCACTGAGGTGGATGCGATCGAACACGTCGGTCCGTCGTACCCTCCTGCATCCAACGATCACATATCCGCATTACAGTTGTTTTGTTTCGTCCAACACGACTACCGATTTCCCTGAAAGATAATCCACAATCTCGGTAGGCCACTATCCTTCCTCTGTTGAACTCGGATACTTGATCAAAAGATGATCGCTGTTTTCTACAAGGCATAATTGATCGTTTTTTTTTTAAAAAACCACAAGAAAAACACAATTGCCGTACTTCAAATCGTCGAAATCTCTAAGCCTTAAATAGTGCTTTGAAGTGGCGCCACAGGCGCGCGTGATGTGCGTCTGCACTGAAATTCTAATCATTTGCATATCTCACCTCCGCTAATGCATGTTGTAAATTTCATATTATTTGCATGCTTCCTTCAGGGTGTTGCATTTACGGTGGCCAGCAGTGTATTTTTTGAAATAGAATATGTACTTGAATATGCTTGATCTAGTGTAGTGGTTCTTAATATTTGCGGTAGGCTGTACTCCACCAATGAGTTTTGATGACAATTCTCACACCCTTTTCATAGTCAATATACTTGTGGAAATAATGAATTGTATTGTGAGACATCTTCCAATTCTTACCCCCATGGATGAATTTTTAAGAACTGCTAGTTTAGTGAAACCAACCATAAAAATGTAGGATTGGAAAGAAAAACTTGCAAAACTAAATTTGATTGCCCTGCAATTACCACAGAAATCATTTATATGTTGTGTCTGATGATGAAAATTTATGATGCATTATTATATGAGTACTTCACTCTAACTTTGGATGTTTTGTGATTTCATTATAAACTATTTTTATGTTGTTAAATGAACAGGAAAACCAGTTGGGGACACAATTCTGTACTTTGGTTGTCGCAAACAAGCTGAAGAATTTCTATACGGAGATGAGATGAGAAAGTATCACGAAGATAAAACAATAACAAAGCTGTATTTGGCATTCTCGAGGGATCAGCCTGAAAAAGTATACGTTACTCATCTGTTGAATCAGAATAAGCAGGAAATATGGAATATAATCGGAGAGAAAAAAGGACACATCTACATATGCGGGTGAGTGCATATATATATATATATATATCACAAAATATTAGTTTATTCAGTTTCAAAAAGTCGACACATTTTTTTTAGAGTCTAAGATTAAAAATCGTTTATCAATATGAAAAATCACTTTTCTGTGAGTTACTTTCTTACTTTATGAAGTCTCATACAAAATTACACCTTCATGGTCATAAACTAAAACAAAAATGATCTAGCATGGATTTTTTTTTTAATTGCAAAAAAAAAACACACATTACACAAATACTGGACAATTACAAAAAAAGATGTACATACATATAGCAAATTTTACAAGATTGAATTCATCATGTGGAATGAACTTGGTTTTTAATTTTTATAGTAAAAGTCTGTTTTAATGACAGTTCACAATCACTAGGAATATTGTCATGTTAGAACAGATTTCTTGTTATAAGCACATTTCTATTTTTTGCTGTCAGGTTATAAATTTTTAAAAAATTTCTACTTTATCTGCATTAAAATATCTGAGGCCATTTTGTTTTAGTAATTAATGAACAGAACTCTAGTCATGAAATAGATTTTTTGTCTCGCAGTAGTTGATTCTCTACAACATATTTGCATAGAACTTCATATTATCAAAGCAATTGAGTTGAGCAACTGAAAAATTAAGTCTAAATTATTATATCGCAGTTCACTTCAATGGCTACATGGATTTGCCAACATTTTCTTGCTCGTCGAAAAAAAATTTCAAGTACGATTTTTTCAGTCATTGGGAAATAAGTTTGAACTGTAAGTTCTGGTCCTGTGGTCTCTTAGTCTCTGGGAGAGATAAAAATTGAATAAAATTACTGCATACCTTGTGGGTAGCGGGAAAATTTTTCTTTACTGTGTTTATTCCTTGTTAGAAGTGCCTCAGAATAATTTTTAACAAGGAGTATGTGCCATAATAGGAGCCATCATGTTCAATTCTTAAAAGAGAAGGAAAAAATTTCATTTTTGAGAATTATTTTGATGTTATAGTGAATGCTTCATAATTTTCAACTCAATATAACTAAGTATTTTTTGTATCTTTAATACTATTTGACAATCACTTGAAAGTCATTTGCTGTAGTGAGATTCTCATTATAAGCTTTACTCGTTATACATATACAGACTTTTACTGCATATGATTATTTGACATTCAATGAAATAAGTGTGAATTATTTGCCTCTTTATACAGAGATGCAAGAAATATGGCTAAAGATGTTCACAAAATAATTCTTAATGTGATAAAAGAATTCGGTAACAAAACTGAATCTGAAGCTGAAGCATACATCAAGAAAATGGAATCGCAGCGGTTGTACTCAACAGATGTCTGGAGTTGAACAGTTTTTGCCCTTTCATCTTCGTGGAAAATTTGGGTGAAAATCACACATTCATGTACATATGTAGCCACCATGTCCAAATATGGTACATGTTCTGTTTCTCCCCCCCCCCCCATGCCCTCTTAGTTTTTGCTTTGTTGACTTTACTCAAGTTTAAATGTACAAACAGATTATACATGAAATTCAATCTGACTGATTTAAAA
This sequence comes from Pholcus phalangioides, assembly GCF_987345545.1. NCBI lineage: Eukaryota > Metazoa > Arthropoda > Arachnida > Araneae > Pholcidae > Pholcus > Pholcus phalangioides. The sequence continues at coordinate 836,557 of NW_028301608.1, read as the reverse complement.
ATTTTATAAATATTTTATTAAACAACTTCATATTGAATATTTTGAAGTTTTTTTTATGATACATATTTTTCATGAATTGTTGAATTGTAAGAGTATATTAATGTATGAGAAAGAATTATTCATTTGATTGTGTTCATCCTTTCAAATCAGCAACTAGAAGGTATTTATGTAGCTTCAATAGGCATCTCTATTTTAATTCACTAGATAAATTCTTCGAAAAATAACTTTAGAAATTTTGTATTTATTGTGGATTTTTTTTGGAAATTCTAAAAGCATTCCGTGCTTCAAATGACAAAAACGACTATGCATCAAACTTAATCTGAATACAAATAAAAGAGGGAAAAATGATGAAAGTTTTCAAATTTCTACTTACATGAGCTGTATATTTTGAATTCGGATGATCAAGGTTAACTGAAAAAAATATATTAACAATTTATTAAAAGTTTTCTATGACTATATTTGTTACGTTTTGTGTTTTTTAATGTTTGTTATTGATCGGCAAGAGAGAAAGATAGAATTTTTAGAGAGGTTGTGTGTGCTGCCGCATTAAAGTATTGAAAGCATATTTAGAAAATTATTTACTATTCTTTTAGCCCTGTGAATTCTGGTGAATTTTTTAATATGAAAAATACATTGATCATTTTAAACATTTTCAGTGCCGTATATTTATGAATTGCTCGAATCCACCTTTTTTTGTAAGTTATTCTGTAAATATTTATTAAATTATTGAGTGGAGTTGTGCATGATAACACATCTTGCAAAAATTCTGTCTCTCTTATTATTTGATTATCTTACAATGAGAAAACATGAAAATGCAAAATGAAATAAGGTATAACACTGTTTGCAAATGCAGTAGACTGTCGATAATCTGGCCTGTTCAGTAATCATGTTTTTTCTTCAAGCCATAGCGGAAAACGTGTCACTGTGCAGACATTTATATAGTGCACGCTGCTTAATGTGATCACATCAGAATTTGGGGGGTTTCTGACTACAATAATCGAAATGATAACTATGTCTTAAATACATCCAAAAGCAAATATGATGCCCATACTTCCATTTTAGTAGAACAGGGCGTGTGGAAACGAGACTCTTTGATTTTTCTTTTCCACTCAACTGGTTGCAAAATATGTTCAATCTTTGTCGTTTTATTTTTTCATATTGTTCGAAAACAGGATATTTTTCCTTTAAGCTAAAATCCTGCATTTATTTTTATTATTCAGCCGTTATGAGGAATTTGAATCAAATAATCTAATATGTTTTACAAATTATAATTTTTTAATGTATGGTACGTTCCCACAGATAACCTAAGAAAATCTTTTGGCCGAGTAATTGTGAGTCTGGTCTACTGAAAACTGAAGGAAAGGGCTTTTGTGTATTTTTACGTTACATTTGTCTCCACTATAGGTGACTTCATGCGTACATGGATTATAGCAACTACTAACGCCCAAATAGGGCATTGTAAATCAAGTATGGAAATGATTATCAATAAAGAAAGAGGGAACCTTTTCTGACCTCCTACATAGTCTTGCATGTTATTAATAATAATTTATCAAGAAAGAAAGTCTGGTTTAACATGTGTGTCAAAATACGGAGAAAAATTGATAATAACAAACCAAATTCTGATAACTATAAATGAATTTTTTTCAATGCCACATGATATTGGTCAGTTCCATAGTCATAACAATACCCGAATGATAATATCCATGATTCTTATAAGCAGCGTCTACTGTATTGTTCAAATGAGCTTTTTCAACTAACTTTCAGTAATCCGGTGATTTCGATAATCTGGCACACCTTGGTCTGATATGTGCCGGACTAGCAAGAGTATACTGTACAGCCTTTTCTTTTTTTATGAGTATCTAATAGTTTTTAAATATAAAGTAATATTTTATTTAACTTCCATTTATTAATGTCCTTTTCTGTTATTATTAGAAATTATATATTTTTTACTCAAAAATACAATTTTAAATAATTGTATTATAATTAATACAGTGAATTCCAGCGTTGTGTGTCTTAATCATTTCATTTTTATTCCATTTCATGTGCTCAATGCTTTTCTTCATGTTCATACTATGGTACCATATTTTATGTGAATTCCTGGTGAAGCATGGCAAACCTATCTCAGGGTGATTTAATTTTGGAGAATTATAAAAAAAATCTTTTTATGAAGCATTACTTTTGTCTATTTTCATGGCTATTTTAATCGGGGAGAATATAATGCTTTTGTATGAAGTTAAGTATCTTGTCTGAAAACACAAACATTTGTATAATTTTATCAAATATGTGTTGAATGTAAACTGCCGAGCTTGTTTAGATTGTGGAGGTTAAATTTTTATCATTTGAATGCGTTTGCATATCATGTTATGAGCATCTGACTTTCAATGTGTTACATTGATCAATAGTTTCATTTGTTGTGAATTTATTTTGATAGCTTTGTACCTATTGATATGTGAAGCATCTACGACTGCACTCGTGATGCCTGTTCTATTATGTTGAATTACTATGTGACAGTTTATATATGTCACCGTTAAAGCTTATTGGGAGTTAATGTGTACATTACCTAGTTAATCTGTTCAAATGCAAGAATCATCCACAAAATAAGTTTTCACACTTTACTAGTTAATGTGCAGGTTACCTAGGTAATGCTCATACTTTGCCTGATTTCCACACTTTAGCGGTAGCATATACATGTGCAAGCCAGTTTTCTGGCTCAAATATAGTCTCATGCATCTTATGCACAACTATGAAGAGCTTGGAACTTTGTAAATAAAGAAATATATTTACCTATTTGTTTTATTTTTCTATTAGTATGTTGATGTTAAAAATTTCGAAAATTATTTTGGACGTGTCTTCTGCACTTTTCTGTATTCGTGTGCATGAATGGTACCTCTACCTAAGAATTTCTTCTTGCTTATAGTCTAATTTAATAGAGAAGACATCCAACAGATTGAATCTGGTCCTTGATTAGGGGTCTTCAATGCAAGACCCTCCCCCGAGCTTTTTGCCATGGCCCACAGGTGATTTGACACAGATTTGAACAAACCATACAAGACCAACACCAACAAAGCATTATGTATTGTGGGTGTTAAAAGGCCCAGGCTTTATAATTTCATGCCCCCGTCCGAGAAAAGATGGGAGTTACGGGTTCCACCTCGGGAGGGAGTCGGAAATTCATACATTTTTTCTCACTATTCAGGGGCCCTGATACAGGATGGGGGGAATTTTTGATCCGAGGTTTATAACAATTTATTTGTGCCCAGTCAATTATGACAATACTATGCAAATTAGTTTACAATTAAATTACATATTTTACAATAGTTGAAAGAAAATGCAAAGAGAAAAGGTTTGAATGTACACACAGTAAAACAGTTAATTCACGTAATGTGATGAAGAAAGCTGGGATAGGGAGAGAGCAGTAAAACTTAAAAGCTAGTAAAATGCTCTCGACCCTATGACACTTGTGATATGCATAAATCTTATTTCTTTTGACTTGAAAAAAAAAAGAACAAAGCATGTCGGTCAAATATTATATAGATGTAAATATATTTATTAAATTAAAAATGAATTATGGCAACCAAAAGCTGATATAAGAGAATTTCGTGCTACAGGTTTTCTTTCACTTTAAATCAATGACAAATTTTTAATAATATAGAAGGGAGAGAAAAAGCTAGACAAAAATGAAAAATAGAATCTATGCAACTTAATGTTAACTATCTACATTACCAAATTGAGTTATTGTTTCCATTTAAATTTACCTGTCTAATTATTTATTTGATATCAGGTTAAATGAATTTTTAATTTCATAATATTTGTTTAAATTTCATTTATTGTCTACCCATTCATTAATTTGTTAATGAGACATTGCTATTGCAGTACCTTACTAATTGCGGTCTATGAAACAAGGAAAGTTGCTTTCATATCAAAAGAGTTTCAACTGAGTTTCTGTGAAAAGTTCATAATTGGTTGTTTAATTAGTTCAGAAGAACGAGTCAGCGCACGCACAAGAGTTTTTTTAAGAACAACCAAGTGAGTCACTTCACAAGGCTTGTTAATGTGGGGGAAAGATAAAAGGAGAACGAATGGAAGACCCCATGCCGATTAGAAAATCCGGTATTGCCACTTCAACAGTTTGGTTATGGGGAACAGGTGTTTTGAAAAAAACTGTATAAAGTGAGAAAAATTTACAAAGACAAGATTTAAAAAAAATAGTTTTTTGGCGGAAGGGAAAAAGAAAACCTCATATATATATATATATATATATATATCAGTGATAACAAGTGCTTTTGTACATATGTACAGACGAGCACGTGCGCACTGTTCATTCTCGGGGATTTTCATCCAGAAGATGGTTAAATACAGTCATTTTGAACACTCAATGGCAGATAATTCCAAATGTGAATACCCCGGAAGAAAACTGCATTTTTCTTGAAATTTGTTCTCGCTGTAGGGATCGGAATAGTGGAGGAGAATCTGTCTCTTGTTGGATATCCGTGTGCAGGGACAGGAAAAGAAGGAATATGTGTTGGGGTTTATGTAGTGATTTTCATATATTATTATAGCTAATTGATATTTTACCAAGCTATCTAACGGAAGAATTCGCCAGTTTAAAAAAGAGGAGCCGTGTGCTCATTAAATGAGGCAAAGCTCATCACCTTCAATATTTAAATTATCAGGGCTTGTAGAGGTGTTTTAGTAGCAGATGAGACCATACTTCCAAGCAATAAGTTAATTAGAGAAAAGTAGTGAAAAATATAACACGCGCAATTACATAAAAGGATACGAAATGGCTTTCGAAAATATGTATATAAAGAAGTTTAATGATTTGCTGACTTCTCTCTCTCTCTAGTATATGGTTAGACCATGAAAAATGCTCATCAATCAAAACTCTGATGTATTTAACCGAATCAACAAACTTCATCTCATCCTGAAATATTGTCTGAGGCTTTCGTGGCCAGCGTTAAATAACTTGCAAACGGTTTCCGGGTTATTAGGCCATGGGCTAGGAGATTTTCTGCTGCCGATCAAGTCTCAGAAGTGCATATAGAGAACAAGTCAATGACAGTAGATGTACGAAGCCTTTGTCGCTTGCCGCGGAGACTTACGTCCAGATGATGCCTGCCACAGATGTGGGCGAAACGTCAGGAAGAAAATCTCCTAGACCATGGCCTTATAACCCGGAAACCGTTTGCAAGTCATTTAACTCATCCTGTTTGAAATTTATTGGCAATGGCACAGTGTCCAACGGCTTTTGCCAAGGTCTGAAAAGTATGCAAACTGATTTAGAAATATTAAGTTGTAGCTTATTCACTCTGATAGCCAGGTAGCCAGGTACTTGATAAGTTCACCTATATTATATAACCTACCATCATTAATTATATAACCTACAAGCATGGCCCCCACAAGGGGTGGGCTGACAAGGCTCCAGCCCTGGGGCCCGGGAGGATTTTAATCATTTTTTTGTTTTTTCACGCTATAAATTCATCATAAAGGGGGCCTCATAAAAGTCTGGTCGGGGCGGCCGTAAAAGATCCCAGCCTAGGGGCCCTGCTTCAGGTTGTGGAGGCCATGCCTACAAGTCATAAATCCACTTACAATTCACTTACGTTCATTTGTTGCACCACGTGTTTCATAGAGCATCTCGATGATTTCGGCAGGCTGGAGTAAGGCCCAGATAGTTTTGAGGGCCTCTTAAGACATGACTATATGCAGTATGGGGAGAAGTGCTCGGGAATGCTACAGAAACATTATCTATATAAAGATATGGACAGAGCAAGCTCTACATAATTCCAGAATTAATGAAAAAATTCCGCAATTAGTGGAAAATGATTCAAACACAAATACAAGACCACAACAGGCAAATGCCCAACAAGGTGGCTGAGAAAAAAAAAAGCCCATAACAAGTAATGGATGTCATAAATCACTATTATACAGCAACCCAATTAAAAATGCTCAAAACAATAATAAACAATATATACATACTAGGGGGGGGGGGGGGCTTTGGCGGCCAACCCACCACTTCTCTTCACAACATATCTTGTTTATTTCGTCCCACTTCATCAGCGTGCTATGGAAAGAGACGTGTGAAAGCACCAGCTTACTGAAGAAGCGAATTTTAATAAAAATAATGATAAAGCAACAAAACACAAATGAGATTCATCAAGCACCCCCAGAAACTGGGGCCCCAGATTCAATTCGCTGAATTTTAGTGGGGCCCACACTGGATATATCTCGGGCTACCGATGTGTTGCAAATTTTACAATGTTAAACAACAAAAATCAATGAGATACATCCAGGGGCCTCGAATTAGAACCTATCAACATTCCCATGGAGCACTGACCTGGAAGCTTGTCGGACACACCCCTGTAAGGGGGCCACGAAAATTTTTCATTTTTTTCAATTTTGGCAACGAATAAAATCCAGGGCCCCACATCCAGTAGCGGGAACACAATACGCAGATTTTTGGTGGGGAATCCAGACTGGATTTATCTCGGTCTTCCGCTGTTGCAAATTGTATAATGTTAAAAAACAAAAAGAATCAGATTCATCCAAAGCCCCAGAATGAAACCTGTAAACATGGGGCCCCCGACTTGGAAGCTTGTCGGCCATTCCCCACTGCGAGTGAGATGAAAAATTTTCATTTGTATTCGTTTTACCAATGAATAAAAGCTAGGGCCCCCAATCAGTTGCCCGTTGTATTCGCACACTTTTAGTGGGGCCCCAGACTGTCTTTATATCGGGCATCCGCTGTTGCAAATTCTGCAACAGAAAATGATGAGATTCATCCAGGGCCCCCAAAATGAAACCTGTAAACATGGGGCCCCCGACTTGGAAGCTTGTCGGCCATTCCCCACTGCGAGTGAGATGAAAAATTTTCATTTGTATTCGTTTTACCAATAAATAAAAGCTAGGGCCCCCAATCAGTTGCCCGTTGTATTCGCACACTTTTAGTGGGGCCCCAGACTGTCTTTATCTCGGGCATCCGCTGTTGCAAATTCTGCAACAGAAAATGATGAGATTCATCCAGGGCCCCCAAAATGAAACCTGTAAACATGGGGCCCCGACTTGGAAGCTTGTCGGCCATTCCCCACTGCGAGTGAGATGAAAAATTTTCATTTATATTCGTTTTACCAATAAATAAAAGCTAGGGCCCCCAATCAGTTGCCCGTTGTATTCGCACACTTTTAGTGGGGCCCCAGACTGTCTTTATCTCGGGCATCCGCTGTTGCAAATTCTGCAACAGAAAATGATGAGATTCATCCAGGGCCCCCAAAATGAAACCTGTAAACATGGGGCCCCCGACTTGGAAGCTTGTCGGCCATTCCCCACTGCGAGTGAGATGAAAAATTTTCATTTGTATTCGTTTTACCAATAAATAAAAGCTAGGGCCCCCAATCAGTTGCCCGTTGTATTCGCACACTTTTAGTGGGGCCCCAGACTGTCTTTATCTCGGGCATCCGCTGTTGCAAATTCTGCAACAGAAAATGATGAGATTCATCCAGGGCCCCCAAAATGAAACCTGTAAACATGGGGCCCCCGACTTGGAAGCTTGTCGGCCATTCCCCACTGCGAGTGAGATGAAAAATTTTCATTTATATTCGTTTTACCAATAAATAAAAGCTAGGGCCCCCAATCAGTTGCCCGTTGTATTCGCACACTTTTAGTGGGGCCCCAGACTGTCTTTATCTCGGGCATCCGCTGTTGCAAATTCTGCAACAGAAAAGGATGAGATTCATCCAGGGCCCCCAAAATGAAACCTGTAAACATGGGGCCCCGACTTGGAAGCTTGTCGGTCATCCCCCGGTGCGAATGCCATGAAAAATTTTCATTTGTATTCGTTTTACCAACGAATAAAATCCAGGGCCCCCAACCAATTACCCGGGACACCAACTCGCATACTTTTAGTGGGGCCCCAGACTGGCTTGATCTCGGGCATCCGCTGTCGCAAATTCTACAACAGAAAAGAATGAGATTCATCCAGGGCCCCCAAAATGAAACCTGTAAACATGGGGCCCCGACTTGGAAGCTTGTCGGTCATCCCCCGGTGCGAATGCCATGAAAAATTTTCATTTGTATTCGTTTTACCAACGAATAAAATCCAGGACCACCCACGCAACTACCCGTGACCGAATTCGCAAATTTTTTGGAAACCCCAGACTGGATATATCTTGTGCTTCCGCTATCGCAAATTTTTCAACGTTAAAGCTGCAAGAAAACAATGAGATCCATCAAGGGCCCCTGGAAATGAAGACTTTTAACTTTCCCATGAAGGTATACGTACAATCCCCCACGGGTATCCCTACCTGTGTGTTGGGAGCACTGTTGTTATATGTATATTATACATATACATACCACTCGGCATGACCCCCCCCCCCCATCCCCACAAGGGCAGGGCTGACAGGACCAGAACGATTCTTATCACTTTTTGATTTTTCACACTATAAATTAACCACAGAGGGGCCCTGAAAAGCTGGTTTGGGGGCTCGCCATCTAAATTCCAGCCTAAGGGCCCTGCTGTAGGATATGGGAGCCTCTCGGTACATGCACATAACATGGTCCCGATGGGTCAAATGGGTCCCAATATGTGCTAGAGTTAAATGAATACTTGACCCAAAATCGTAACCGACTTCCGTAACACAAAAACGTAACAGATTTCCGTCACTCAAAAACTTCACCCACTTCCGTCATTCGGTTGCTTAGCAACAGGCCCTTTTCGAGTTTGTGATTTTATATTATAGAGTAGATGAAGGAAACAGTTATTTTCCGGATATTATGCTCAAGTGAACTCGGAAAGAAAAGTCATCACGTCTCTCTCTAAATATATACATACATGACAAAATATTATACAATGCCCATAAGGGGCCATTTAAGTATTACGTAAGCAGATTTTTAGCCATTTTTGACCCCCCTCCCCCTTGTCAGCAAAACACTGACCCCCCCCCCTTGCCAGCAAAATTTCGTCAGCAGCTTAGAATATTTCATATCTTTAAAAAGGGTGGTTGATGACGTAAGCAACCTTCAAACTCACCCCGTTCCTGCCTTGTCATCAAAAGTCAGCAAATCTGAAACCCCCTCCCCCCCTCGATGCTGACGTAATACTTGAATGACCCTTAATGTATACTTATGGTTGTCTTATTCTAAGTAAGGATAGCTTCTCGATTTACCCCAACATGTTTATCGTATTTCTTCTTAAACGTGTCAATTGTGTTACAATTTACTACCTCCGGGGGTAAGCTATTCCATTTATTAACAACCCTATTAGAGAAAAATTCCCATCGAGACCATAACCTAGAATTATGCCTTACCAATCGATACTGGTGTCCCCTTGTAAAAGCAGTCGGTGAATTAATAAATCATGGTCCCCCATACTATCCATCACGTTGCCAATTTTGAACACTTCAATCATATCTCCCGGACACCTGTGATCATCCACAGGGCGTATATACGTTTTTGCCGCCCCCTCCCATTTCAGTCTAACTTTTTATCCCCCCCCTTCCACCCCTCCCATGCCATTACTAATGAGTCATAAACAAACAAAAGACAAAAAAAGTGGTACTGTATATAGTTGAGCCTAAGGCCCCTTTCACACGGAGCGGATGCGGATGCGGACGCGGGTGCGGAAGCGGGTCCGCATACCCTTTCACACGAGCACTGAAGATGCAGGTGTTTCGCCCGCATCTTTAGGTTGAAATTCGTGCATAAAAACTATTTTTTCGCAATTTTTGTAACTGTTTTTCTCCTTCACCCCTGATTCAGTGCCCATATGCAGCCTAGAGGCATTCTTTGGTGGTTTTTTATCATTGAGCCTAAAGATGCCTCCATTCCGACCCTCACAAGTAGTCGATGGGAGAAAATATCTTAAAATATTTTCAAAAAATTTTGAAAAAAATCTGTCTTTTCGGAAAAATATGAAAGAAAATTCCAAAAACACATCCAATGTTCGAAAAATCCAATCCAAAAACATCCAAAACATTCGATGTTCCAAAAAAAAAAAAAAAAAATTCAGCAAATATCAAAGAATTTGCAAGTATAAAAAAAGGGAGGGGTCACTCACAGGACTTTCAAAATGGACACATCAAAATTCTGTCTTAGGCTGGGATTACACTATAAAAGTTTTGTAAAAGCTCTTTGATAAAACGTGAAAAATTCAACCATTAAGATCACCGGTTGCATTTGCTTGAATGCAACCGATGCGCCTATTGGTCGAATTTTTCAACTTTTATAAAAGATCTTTTACAAAACTTTATAGTATAATCCCGGCCTCAAGTACGGATTACACTATAAAAATTTTATAATAATTCTTTTAAAAAAGCAACTAATAAATTTATCGATTGCACTTGCAATTTATTAGTTGCTTTTTTAAAGTTTTATAAAATAACTTTCATAAACCTTTTAGAGTGAAATCCCATCCTTAGATTAGTCACTTCTGAAATATAAAATTTCATTTTTTTAAGTTTATAGACTAAATATTGAGTAAAATATACTTGTAGGTGTTTCGAGGGAACCACCAAAAATATTCAAGTGCTAGGGTCTTCAAACGTCTTAATCCGGCCTTGAGTGAACACCGTACGTGGATAACGTTGTTTAATAAAAGTATTTTTTTTTAAAGTTTAAAAAAATTAAAAGATTAAAAATTTAAAAAAATAACAAATATATAAAATATTATTTCAGATATTCATATTTTTAAATAATTTTAAAAATTTAAAAAGAAAAAAAATTAAAATTTTAAATTAAATTTAAAAGTTATTAAAGTATGTAGTCAATTAAATATTCGTAATGGCTTATAATTTTGGTCCCGTCAGTGGCCGTTGTTGGCAGGTTTTATTACATAAAATTGTGAAATATGGACAAAAGGCAGTTAAAGTTGCTATATCTCAATCTCAGAAGGAAACGAAGGGATACACGTATGTAGGTACATTATATTAATGAGCAGGGGCCATCATATGGTGTTTTTAAGGGTATTTATGGCAAATAATTAAAAAAATTCCGTGAAAAATCACCTTCAAAAAGTAGCCAAAGATGCGAACGAATTCGCTCCGCATCCGCATCGTGTGAATAGCTCCGAATAAACCTATTGTCAAAACTTCTATGTGCGGATGCGGAGCCCGCACTTAGGTTTTGACACATGCGGACGACATGGTTATGACATCCATATTTATTACGGGCATCTCTTTCTCAGCCACCTCGTTGGGCATTTTGCCTGTTTTTTGTGGCGTTGTATTTGTACTTGTATATTATCTTTAACCGCACGTCCTAAAGTGTATTTTGAAATAATGAAACACTTTTTTCAAAATTGTTTCGTGGACTGGTTGAAATTCTAGACGGGGCCCGCCAGTGGTTTGTGCACTCGTGTGATTTAAATGCTTTCATTACTTGAATATACAGAGTGTCTCTCCCACAATCGCCTGACGGTTTTCAAAATGGGAATAGCAAGAAAATGGTGACAGATATTAAAGTCATTCTTGTGGAATGTAAACGTGCTTAGTCGGGAATTTCAGCTACGTCATTCATGTTTCAAGGGATTATATAGTTATTAAAATAAAAAAAAATTAACTTTTTATACGCACAACCTGCGCCCAAAAACCGAATTAAAAAGTTGTTGCCCGGTCTCTTCTGATGCCAATGAATAAATTTGCACGTTTTTAAGTGCAATATTCACAGAGATATCTGAATTCAAGAATCGGAGAAAAATTGGGAAAGAAGCGTTGTCCGTTAGTTTTTTGTTTTTTTTCCCCAATTTTCCTCCGATTTTCCAATTCAAATATCTCAGTGAATACTTAGAAACAAGGAAATCCTTATTAATTAAACTGCTTTTGTTCTTTTCCCTGTACTATTGAAAGCTACATAATAAAAAATATAATAATACAAAGATTATGTAAAAAATTATTTGAAAATTTAAATTTAGTACTTGAAAGGTTAGAATAATACATATTTTATACATTTTCTCCTGTTATACCGAAATCAATTTTTGTGAAAATGTTTTACATGATATTCAAAAATGAGCCACGTTTAAAATCAGTGACCAAAAATGCATCACGAAACTTCACAGTTTCCAAAACTTGACATGTTCATCAGTTTCCAGACAATTTTCCATAATTTCAATTCTACAGGTCTGAAAATAATCAAATTTATTATATTAAATTGATTGCAAGTACGAATTAATGTGGGATTTACTGAGTGGCAAAAAAATTAGTTTTTTTATTAGAATTAAAAACGAAATGAGCAGTAACGCATATATATTTTATTGTGGTCTTTTGTTTCTATATTTCATTGCGTATGTTTTTTTTATTGCGGTACGTGTAGTTCAATACAATACCGCATTTCTTGGAATAAGTACCACACATGAACGTATGCGTTGCTTTATGGGAAAAAAAGATCCATAAAATATATGAATGACATTTTGTGACTACTGTCACTAATCTCCTGAATCTTAATGCTTGTATTATCGACGCCATACATAACAAACGACAACTTGATGTCATATATACTGATTTTTCAAAAGCTTTTGATCATATCGATCATGGAATTCTTATTAGAAAAATTAGTAAAATCGTTTTAACTCTGACTTATTGAATTGGTTCATTTCCTACTTATCCAATAGAGTGTTGTATGTATCCTATAAATCCAATTTAAGCCAAGGATTTTTGCTAGTTCTGGTGTACCTCAGGGATCTGTCCTAGGCCCATTGTTATTTATCATTTTTATCAATGGTCTATCCGCACTTTTCAAAAATTGTCTACTATTTGCTGATGATTTGAAGATTTTTAAAAGTATTGATGTATGTTATTGTTTACAAAATGAGTTGCCTTTACTTCACGAATGGCGTATACTTAATAGACTTAGCTTCAATATTGATAAATGCTTTGTTCTTTCATTCACTCACAAGAAGAATCCTATCTTTTTTACGTATAGCATTAATAATAGTCAATTGCTTAGAAGAACCTCTGCGACCGATTTGGGCATGATTTATAGTACCAATTTTAACTTTGCTGATCACATTAGAAATCTTTGTTCTGTGTCATATAAAAAACTTGGCTTACTTAAAAGAATGTCGAGAGATTTCAACGATAGTAATACTTTAATATCCCCTTTTTTTTAATACGCTTATAAGATCCCAACTGGAATATGCTTCAATTACCTGGAACCCATTTCACGCTTGCCATATTATGAATCTTGAAATTATTCTAAACAATTTTCTAAGGTATTTATATTTCAGAAAACATGGTCCTTATAACAATATCCTATCTGCCACTCATTTACGAAACAGTTTCGATGTTATTAGTTTACAGAAACGCAGAGATTACTTTCCCGTTATTTTTTTCAAGAAACTGGTGACTAACCAAATTGATTGCATACCCATTCTTAATGAAATCTGTTTCAATATTAAATGCCACAATGCAAGATCTAATTGCTTATTTGCCGTCAAATCATACAATACTAATATTGGTAATTACTACGATACGATACGATGGGAAAATTTCTGGCAGTACCTATCCTCTTGGACACTAGCTGCCCTCAGAACAGGCCTCTTGGGGGACCAATGTGAAGTGAAAGACGAAGTAATATATGTTTGTGTCTTGTGTCGTGTGTGTGTATGCGTAAAGAAATCAAAATTAAAATTGGGATGTATGGCCTCAAAATTTTATTTGCCTGGAACTCAACATGTCTGGACGAACACTGTTAGTACTTTTAGTAGAAAAAATTAGAGGAAAAAGCGAAAGGGGGCCCTCGAGAGCTGTAACAGATTTTCCGAATTTTAAAATGAGCTACCTTTCCCGACATCTGAATATTTTTCATTCGTCTGTTACCGACTTTAGAAGATTTTTGCTGTGATTGCGTTGTATATATCTTTGTGTGGAGTTTCGTATTTTGCATAATTTTTGTTACTTTTTATTTGTCTTGTGTACTTTATCATGTAGTTGTTATTTTCTATTCCGTACTAATTTTTATTTTTACTACAAGCTGTAATTGGGTTTTAAACCTGTAGCTTTGTATTTTAAATAAATAAATAAATTAATTAATTAACATAAAGCCTCGCATCCACCGCACATTTCTGATATAAAATTTGTTAAATGCTTATTTTTAATTTCGGAAATACTTGCTAAATGCTGAATAATGCTTGTGAAATGCTTGCCAATTTTAAAAATTCTACTCCGTCAATTGAGAGTTGAATAGCATGTAATTCAATAGGCCAATCTCTCTTCTGCTATAGATGGTGTTGGGTCAGCGCGCACGAGCTGTAAGGAAAGAGGATTCGTTGGTTTTGTAGTTTATTGGTCTAGGGCGCTCTCCTTTCGAGTGAAAGGACATGGATTCGATTCCCAGCAAGGTCAGTTGAATTTTCTTTCTTCGATTTATTTTCGCATCAGCCAGCTGTCGAAACCTTTGTAGTAACTGTGGAGAGTGACATCACCTTCGGATAATCAGAAAAAACCTCATTTTTTTAACATTTATCAAGATTGCAAGATGCACAATAGGTATGTATTTTCCATCTCTTTCCACTGAGAATCTCAACTGGGTTGTCTCACCGTTTGATTTCGCAGACAGTGAATTTCACTGCTTGCGAACGAGATGAATTTATTGATCTTTGCTCCTATTCCACACCCAAAGGTAAGTTCACCAAGAAATAGGGGGTCGGTGACTGCTTTTTGGCTTGGACTGAGAGAGGAGTATCCTAATCTAATGAAGAAAGCAATTAACATTTGCATTTTTCAATATCATATCTGTCAGAGCAAGATATATCTGCTATGGCGGCAATAAAATGCAAAGCAAGAAATAGACTGCTATTACTCAAGCGTACATACACCTCGCACAAAGCAAGTTTTTGGTACTCTAACGAATTGGTGCATGCCGGAATATACGTGTATGTGTTGTGAATCTAACGTGAAGTTTGTTTCTGTGTAACGCTTGTCATGTGTAGTCCTGCCATCCGCCAAGAAATAGACTGCAAGACTCTTAGGAAAATCTACGTGTTTCGTTGCCATCTGTAAGGCTTGATTTCAAGTATCTGGGCTCTAAGCATCAACCACAAGTTTGGTACTAATGATTAATCGAACAAAACTTTATTGATATACTTTTACTCGGCGACTTTTGTTGTAATAAACTGTACTTTGTGTGTATTCAAGGAAGGGTGCCCCAAGTTTCTAATGTTACTCCCGAGGGTGCCGCAACTCCAAAAGGTTGGGAAACGCTGCTCTAAAATCACGTTTTTCAAAACGTAGACAACGCGATGCGCGTTCCATGAAATAAGGGGATTAATATAACATAACAGTTAAAATACAGCGTATATGTAAAAAGCACTATGCCCATTTTCGTCAATATTTAGATAACGCTATTAATTTGCTGTATTTTCGTTGCACTATAAAAATATGCATTGAACATCAAGTCCTATTTCAATAAATAACAATAAATATATACAAATATAAAATACAATAACTATTCTTTTTTTTTACTTTAATTTCTTGAATGAGCACTATCTCAAACTTTTTCAATTTATCGATGTATCGTATAAAAAAATATGAGTCATATAATATATATGCCTTATGAATACAAGTATTACACAAGGTTCCAAATTAGATAAGATTGAATTGCGGCAATTGTTCATAAATTATCATTGATCATTTTTAATTGATCATTTTTGTCACACCACGGTCATTTTCTGCACACGAGAGCTAATTAGACCTACAACTTATTGCCGATTCCGAACGGCGAGATTGTTTTTTATACTCGTCGAGGGGTACCTTGTGGTAGCAATCTTTTCCTGCGGTCTTGTCGCCGTTTTTTGTTGTACCCCGGTATCAGGGAAGATTTTCTGGCAAGGACGAACCGGGTATCGAACTCGCGACACCTCTAAACATCTTTTGGTACTTTAGGCGAGTATCTTATCGACCTGGGCTTTTTTTGTTTTGTTCCCCCCCCCCTTTTTTTTCAGGAAAACGTCACATGAGGAGAGCTGTCCTTAGGACCAAATCGCGTGACCCCACCTACCATTCTGTAATATGATTTCTTTATATCCCAATTAGTCCCTGCAAACGGATATTGTTCTGGATTGACCAGCTTCAACCCATTTCGGTTCTCAAACAATTAAAAAAAATTATTTTGTAATCGAATTCATCCATTTAATTTATAGCCACTTAACAGTGTTTCTATCCCCCAGATGGTCAACCATAGCCCAAAGACTCACCAAAGCCCCGACCGGCGCCAATAAAAGCACCTTTGTTGCAGAAGATTCATTCTCATATGGCAGGCATGGTTAAAAAATTAGAGAATATTTTTTTGCCCTCGTATGCAGAAAACCTGCGTTGTAGAATGTTTGTTGTAGTGTTTTTCACTTTCAAAAAGAGCCGAAATTGAACTATTGAAATGTTCTTTGTGATCATCTGGGAAACGCGATGAATAATACTGTAAATAGGAAGGTTAGACAATCATATTTTTTTACTTCAACGGCAGTCTGTGTGGGAAAACACAAAAAATAAACGAAAATAAACAATACGGTTTAATAATTATATACTATGACACATGACACTTTCACACGTTTGCGAAACGTGAAACAAAAAAAAAAGTTTTTCTCTCCCCTCTTTCTATAACCCAAAATTTGCCGCCCTGGGCTACAGCCCGCTTAGCCCCCATGTAAATACACACTACCAATTATTCAATGTAAACATACTCAAAAGATGAAGTCTCTTCATAACTCAAGCCCGTAATATTCCAAAGTTAATAAAAATGCAAGAAAAAAGTTATTTAGGAATTAGTGTTTTCAATAATTTAAGGGGGAAGCTGCTCCGTTCTGGGGCTTATTGGTTAACCTGTTGAGACATCTTGGGAATTTAATATTTTGTTAAGCAGAAACATTATGGTTAAGAACTTCTATGTACTTGTCACCCAGCACTGGACCTGACCAAAAGGACTTTGTTTCCATCCACGAGGTACCTTCAGGTGGTCTCTGCTCGTTTCGCTCAGTACTTTGTTTAGTCTTTACCCTTGATCTGCTTGGCGTACGCTCAGGAAAGGTTGGGAACCACTGCTCAAGCGTCCACATCTAAGCTCCGCTCACTTCAACAACTTTTGGTGTTCACGAATAAGCTTTAGAGACATGGCTGTTTGTTTAGGGAACATTAAGCATTCTTCTTTCAATTATTCACGTTCTGGACAATTAATTTGTCTTTATGCACCGCTATTGCGGCTGAAAATGGTTAAGAACTTCTATTTAGATCAGTGTTCCTAATGTGGGGGCCCACAAAGGGGAAATTTGAGTTTTTTTATGAAGTCTTGGAACCTTCCGAACTCCATTTTTTTTATATCAGTTCAAAATTTTAATTTTTGAAAAATTTACCGAGAGATGACTGCTTTATTTATTTTTCTCTTTCAGTGAAAAGACTGAGTAAGGGTTCTTAATGTCTTGTGTTCCACGGGAAACTTTTGCCAGTAATATTCAGTCCCCGGACCCCCCCCCCCCATCACAATAAAATAAAGAAAAATGAAGGCCACACACCAACACACACAAACTCCTTTAAAAAATAATATTCTTTGTACCAGACGCGGATCCAGGGTGATGTGTTGGGGGGGGGGGGTCGATTTTTTACAAAAATTAGTATTTTTAAAAAATTAATTACAAATTTAAATTGATTGAAAATTAAAATTAATTAAAAATTAGAATTAATTATACCTTTAAATTATTTAAAACTAAATTTTTTTACTATATTAATAAAAAAATTTTTTTTCAATTAGCAAAACACTTATTTATGCGTTATATTTCAAACATTGTGAGGCCTCCTTAGCTACCTGGTCGTCGAGTGGTTAGGACGCTAGCCTCTGACTGAGTAAGTCTGGGTTCGAATCCTAGCTCGGGCGTGGATGTCTACTACCAAATTCCCTGGACGGATCATAAGGATATCTTGGGAATACGTGAGAATCACGTTAAGTTAATTCTGATGCCCATTACCAGCTAAAAAGCTTTTTATTAACATTATCAAATGCAATTATACAAATAAATGAATACTTTGTAGATGAAAAGCGAGCAGAATATCAAAGCATATATAGAATTATTATTTTAAAATGTTCCTAGAACCCTACTTCCTTCTCCCTTGCTTGATAAAAATTAAGGCTCACCGTTAACCGGACAAAACAATATCATCATCATCAACAACAACCATTTTCAATCCACCCACTGCTGGATGAAGGTCTCCTCTAAATTTTTCCATTCTGCTCTGTCTGATGCTTTAGCCATGCAGTTGACTCCTGCCACTTTCCTGATCTCGTCAATCCATCTTACGTGGGGATGCCTTCTCGGACGTTCAACACCACAAGGGTACCAATCTAGAATACTTGTGGTCTATCTGTTGTCCTGTCTTGCAATATGTCCAGCCCATTTCCATTTCAAACGTTTAATTCTTTCCATGATATCATACACCTTTGTGTGGTTCCTTCTCCAAGTGATTCGTTTTCTGTCTCTCCTTGAGATGCCTAGCATACATCTTTCCATGCTTCTTTGTGTTGTCTGTAGTCTTTGTATCGTATTGCTTGTGAGTGTAAATGTTTCAGCTCCATAAGTCAGTGCTGGTAGCACACACAGGTTAAAAACTTTTCTTTTCAGGCATAATGGCAGGTGACTTCAGAATTATGCAGTTTTTTCCAAAAGTGCTCCATCCAATCTTGATCCTTCTGTTTATTTCGTGAATGATTCCGTTGCCCATGGTATACTTTCTTGTCCCAGGTATACAAAGCTTTCTACTTCTTCTATCTCTGTGTTGTTGAACAAGATTGTCCTTGTGGCGCTACTTGTCTTGTACAATTTTTATATTTTTATTATATTTTTTATGCCACTCACTAGCTAGGCATTATCTAGTGTGTTCTTGTATTGGAGTTCAGTCTTGGCTCCAACAGTCGACCGAACATGTCGTAAAAATCTCTCTCTCTCTCTCTCTTCTATTAAATAACTAAAAAAAGAAAGGAGTCATGACTGTATGTTTCCGAAATAACAACCAGACACATCCACCAGCACTAGCGTCACCATAGAACTGGTGACCCACGTAAAGCAGATGTTTGACAGCCACGAACGCGCAGACGAAACTACTCTTTCTCGCTTCGTAATATGTAAGGGCCCTTTCACACGGAGCGGATGCGGATGTGGATGCGGATGCGGGTCCGGAAGAAGTTTTAACAATTGGAATATACTGCGCCTTTCAGACGAGCCGAAAAATCTCCGCACCTAGGAAATGCTCATGCGGGTCCGGACGTCGTCCGCATGTGTCAAAACCTAAGTGCGGGCTCCGCATCCGCACGTAGAAGTTTTGACAATAGGTTTATTCGGAGCTATTCACACGATGCGGATGCGGAGCGAATTCGTCCGCATCTTTGGCTACTTTTTGAAGGTGATTTTTCACGGAATTTTTTTAATTATTTGCCATAAATACCCTTAAAAACACCATATGATGGTCCCTGCTCATTAATATAGTGTACCTACATACGTCTATCCCTTTGTTTCCTTCTGAGATTGAGATATAGCAACTTTAACTGCCTTTTGTCCATATTTCACAATTTTATGTAATAAAACCTGTCAACAACGGCCACTGACGGGACCAAAATTATAAGCCGTTCTGTTCATTACGAATATTTAATTTACTACATACTTTAATAACTTTTAAATTCAATTTAAAAATTTTAATTTTTTTCTTTTTAAATTTTGAAATTATTTAAAAAATATAAATATCTGAAATATTATTTTATATATTTGTTATTTTTTTAAATTTTTTAACTGTTAATTTTTTTAAACTTTAAAAAAAATGTTTTTATTAAACAACGTTATCCACGGACGGTGTTCACTCAGGGCCGGATTAAGACGTTTGAAGACCCTAGCACTTGAATATTTTTGGTGGTTCCCCCGATACCTACAAGTTTATTTTACTCAATATTTAGTCTATAAACTGAAAAAATGAAATTTTATTTTTCAGAAGTGAGACTAATCTAAGGATGGGATTTCACTCTAAAAGGTTTATGAAAGTTATTTTATAAAACTTGAAAAATGTAACCAATAAACACATCTGTTACATTCGAGAGAACTTAACTGATCCGCCTATTGGTTGCATTTTTCAAGTTTTATAAACGAACTTTTATAGAGTAATCCCGGCCTAAGACAGAATTGTGATGTGAATATTTCTAAGCACAGGCATTTTGAAAGTCTCTACCCCTTCCCTTTTTTACTACTTGCAAATTCTTTGATATCTCCTGAATTTTTTTTTCTTTTTCTTGGAACATCGAATGTTTTTGGATTTGATTTTTCGAACATTGGATGTTTTTGGATTTGATTTTTCGAACATTGGATGTTTTTGGAATTTTTCTTCCATATTTTTCCGAAAAGACGGATTTTTTTTTCAAAATATTTTGAAAATATTTGAAGATATATTAATCTGGAAGATGGGGAAAATATTTTCTCCCATCGACTACTTGTGAGAATCGGAATGAAGACATCTTTATACCCATATTCTATGGGCTCTAGATTAAACCACCAAAGAATGCCTCTAGGCTGCCTATGGCCACTGAATCAGGGGTGAAGGAGAAAAATAATTACAAAAATTGCGAAAAAACAGTTTATATGCACGAATTTCGAACTAAAGATGCGGACGAATCGCTCGTTTGAAAGGGTATGCGGACCCGCGTCCGCATCCGCTCCGTGTGAAAGGGGACTTACTTGCTGCCTTTTTTCTTTTTTCCCTGTGTGTGGTGCGTTTGCTGACTGATTGAGGGGGCATCTCCTCAGTTCTCTTCCTGGATTGTGCTGAACTTTTTTTGGATATGCCGAACGCTACCGAAGAAACAGGTATGTCTTCTGAATTAGAACTTTCGCGTGTTTCTTTTCGCGCGCCTTCGATTTGGAAATCCGATGTCGATCTTTGGTTTCTTCAGATTGAATCGAACTTTAAAATTGCTGGAATTACTGATCCTAAAACGCAATTTCACTGTGTTGTGACAGCTCTAGATGTCGAAGTGTTGTCATATGTTAGCGATTTGATCAGAGCTCCTGTTACAGATGATTCTTACAACCATTTAAAAACACGCATTTGTCAACAGTTTTCACTGTCGGAAACTTCCCGCTTACGAGTTCTACTCCAAGAGCTCACTCTTGGGGATAAGCGACCTTCTCAGTTGTTGCATGAGATGCATACATTAGCTGGCAAGAAAATTTCAGATGAAGTGCTTAAAGCCCTTTGGTTACAACGTTTGCCTATCCATACACAGCAGATGCTTTCTGTTAGTAAGGATACATTGCCGGATTTAGCAGAAATGGCAGGTAAAATTACCGAAGTCACTGGGCACACACTTACTATTTCTGAGGTCAGCCGTAATGAAACCATCAGCTTGCAATCACTTCAAAGTCAAATTTCGACTTTGATCGTTGCTGTTGACCGCTTATCCCGCTATAGAGAGAAAAATTTTAACAAAAAGGGAAGAGTTCGTTCAAATTCTCGGTCTAGAGAGAGGTCTAGTGGTGATGGTACATCCAAACGTAAACCTTACTGTTGGTACCATTTCAAATTCGGTAGAAAAGCATCAAAATGCATTAAACCCTGTGATTGGTCGGAAAACTAACTGGCCCATCTGTTTTGGCGACAGCAGGTGATGGCCGACGTTTAGTTCGCCTTTTTGTTCATGATCGAAAATCCGGAACTGGTTTTTTAGTGGACACAGGCGCTAGCATTTCGGTTTTCCCACGAGATACACAGGTGCATAAAGCAGCAGATACAAACTTTTCGCTATACGCAGCTAATGATACTAAAATTTCTACGTATGGTTGCAAATCTTTATCAGTGGATTTAGGATTACGCAGACTGTTTAGATGGTCCTTCGTTATAGCTGATGTTAATCGCCCGATATTAGGTGCGGATTTCTTAGAACATTATGGTCTATTAGTTGACATAAAAAAGTCTCGTTTGATTGACAGTTTGACTTCACTTTCAATCAAATGTAGCAATGCCAGTTGCACTATATTAGGCTTAAAGCCCATTTGTGGAGATTCGCCCTACTTGAAAATTTTATTTAAATTTCCTAATCTAACGAATCCTTCTATGCTTGGGGCCACTTCTAAAAAATACTGCGTTACACATTGCATTACTACTAAAGGTTCTCCTGTCTTTACCAAAGCCCGCAGACTTTCTCCAGAGAAACTTCTATTGCAAAGCGTGAAATTCAAACACTAATGGATCAGGGCATACTGAGACCTTCAAAAAGTCCATGGGCAAGCCCGATACACATTGTTCCTAAACGTAATGTAGAATACCGTTTATGTGGGGATTACAGAAAACTTAATTCTATAACGTGTCCAGACAGATATCCTATACCACATGTTCATGATTTCAGTTACGGTCTGCAGGGAAAAAACATTTTTTCTAAATTGGACTTGGTTAAGGCTTATCATCAGATGTCTTTAGATCCCGAGTCTGTTGAAAAAACTGCCATTATTACCCCATTCGGACTTTATGAGTACTTATGTATGTGTTTTGGATTGTCTAACGCGGCACAATCATTTCAACGGTTCATAGATATTGTCTTAAGAGACTTGAACTGTTATGCATATTTAGATGACCTACTAGTTGCATCAACAACAGAAGAAGAACATCTTAGAGATCTAGAATTAGTTTTTGAACGTTTAAACAGTTTTGGTATAATTCTTAATCCTGATAAATGCATATTTGGGAAATCTGAGATAGAGTTCTTAGGATATTTGGTTGACAGCAACGGCATTTCTCCTTCGCCAGAAAAAGTTGACGTTCTTCGTAATTATCCGCAACCAAAATCGGTTGATGAACTTCGAAGATTTCTAGCAATTCTCAACTTTTATCACCGTTTCTTAAAAAACGCAGCATCTGACGATTTTTATTGATCGACCCTTACACGATTTGTGCAAAGGAAAGAAGAAAAAAGATAAATCTCTCATCGCTTGGTCGGGGGAAACTATTGCTGCTTTCGAAACGTGTAAACATGCTATTACCAACGCCACGCTTTTGGCTCATCCTAAACACGATGCTCATCTTTCGTTGACAGTCGACGCATCGGATTTCGCTCTCGGAGCTGTTTTACAACAAACTTCCGATGGTGTCGTCGAACCACTCTCATTTTTTTCTCGAAAGTTAACGTCAACTGAAAAGAACTATAGTACTTATGATCGCGAGTTGCTTGCTGTTTATAGTTCTATTAAACATTTCAGACACATGTTAGAAGGCAGACCATTTACGATCTACAGTGATCATAGGCCTCTAACATATGTTTTTCACAAAGTTAATGATAACAGCTCTCCCAGACAACGTCGTCATTTAGAATATATATCTCAATTTTCTACGGACATTCGTTACATTCAGGGTGAGCGAAATGTTGTAGCGGATGCTTTTTCCAGATTATCCGAAATTAATTTACCTGACTCGATTGATTACGCAGCTATTGCTACTTCACAGAGTACAGACGCCGAATTAACAGCCCTCCGACAACCAGGTGGGGTGCTCGATATAAAACCTATCAAATTCGGTCCTCAGGGTACAGAACTTTTTTGTGACTTATCCACTGGAATTATCCGTCCTTACGTGCCAGAAAAACACCGATATCACGTGTTTACAGTCCTTCATAATCTCGCCCATCCAGGCGTTAAATCAACTGTGGACCTTATTCGTCAACGATTTGTGTGGAGCTCAATAAGCAAGGATGTCACGCGATGGACCAGGGCGTGCATCGAGTGTCAACGTTCAAAAGTGCATCGTCACACTCGATCTTCCATCGGTGCATACCCTTTGCCTCAATGCAGATTCTCGCACATTAACATCGACATTGTTGGTCCTCTTCCTCCTTCTCGGGGTTTCACCTACTGCCTTACCTGCGTGGATCGATACACCAGGTGGGTAGAGGCTTTCCCGATGGAAAACCAAAAAGCCGAAACTGTTGTAGAGACATTCTACTCCGGTTGGATCAGCAGATTCGGAGTTCCGGAATCGGTTACCACCGATCAAGGGAGACAATTCGTAAGTGATTTGTTTCGCGCATTCGTTCGTTTTCTTGGAACTCAGAAAACACGCACGACAGCGTATCATCCGTCCTCCAATGGCATCGTTGAAAGGTTCCACCGGCAGCTCAAAGGTGCCATACGCTGCCATGCCACGGAACGTTGGACTGAAGTGTTACCTACCATACTTCTGTCCATCCGAGCCAGCATCAAACCGGACATCAACACTTCTGCTGCCGAGATGGTTTACGGATCACCATTGCGCCTACCTGGTGAATTCTTCCGTAGTTCCGATCCTCAGCCAACACAGCCGGAATTTCTACGTGCTCTACGAGATCACATAAACACTTTACGTCCGAT
The DNA here is from genome assembly GCF_987345545.1 of Pholcus phalangioides. Lineage (NCBI taxonomy): Eukaryota > Metazoa > Arthropoda > Arachnida > Araneae > Pholcidae > Pholcus > Pholcus phalangioides. The sequence continues at coordinate 812,217 of NW_028301608.1, read as the reverse complement.
CCAAACTTCAAGGCATGGGACTCACAACGTTTTCGTCCATAAAGAACTTGCTGTTTCTTCCCATGTGTTCGTGCGGCTGGACACCGTACGAAAGCCCCTTCAACAACCATATTTGGGGCCATATGAAGTGCTTGAACGATCTCCAAAAGTATATACAGTGAACATGAAAGGCAAACTAACGAAAATCTCAATAGACAGATTGAAACCAGCATTTTTGCTTGATTGCACTTTTAATGAGCAATCACCGTTCACTGAACCGAAACAGCCTTATGTAACTCGATCAGGGCGTACGGTTCGTATAAGAATTCCTTGATATTATTCTTTTTTGCATATTTTTTGAAATGAACAATATTATAGTTTTTTGCAACATTTTTTAAAATTGATATTATTATGTTTTGCGAAATTTTCATTTTCAATTTTTTTATATGTATATAAGTCTATTATCTATTCTAGTAATCGTTTTTGCATATACGTACATTTACTAATTTTTTATCATTTGTAATTTATTTTTTTCTCGACTATTAATTTGTGCATATGAATATTTCATTACTTTTAAAAAATTTTCGTACTGCGTATTTTTTGAATTTTTCGAACAAATTTTTTTTTGCACATGTCACTGCCATATTAGTTGCCGTAACTATATTGTCATATCGTCATAACTATATTGTCATATCGTCATAACTATATTGTCATATCGTCGTAACTACACTGCTCAAAACAATTAGGGGAGCACATGGTTTTAACAAAATTACGCAAAGATGTATACCGATAAGTAACATAAAATGAATCATCCATAATTTAAAGCCTAGCAGGAAACGGAAGAAGAAAACTTCATATGCAAATCAAAGTTCATGACGTCAAAAACCAGAAAAAGAAGATAAGGGCAGAAATCGGGATGTTGCAGAAACGTCTGTTTTACTGCCGTAACTGAGAAATTCGATTGCGCAGTATTTTTTTTTTTTGAGACAAGGTGACTTGAGGATGTCTCAACAACGTGATTTACCGGAATCCATGGCATGACGCAGGCAGACTGGAATCCGGGGAAACACAACGTAGTGTCGCGGACGCTGTTGGAGTCGCCAGAAGTGTTGTTGCAAGGCTGTGGAATCGATTCCAAGAAACAGGAAATGTTAGACGTCGACCAGGGCAAGGTCGGCCATGCGCCACTACAGCAACTGATGACCGGTATGTACGGTTAATATGCCCGTCGAAACAGAACAGAGAATACTACGCAACTGCAAAGACGGTTGCTCTTGGTAACAGGACGAAGGGTGTCCAGCCAAACAGTACGTAATCGGCTTCATGAGGGAGGGCTCTATGCACGTAGGCCAATGGTCTGCATTCCGTTGACCCCACGCCACCGTGCGGCCCGAAGAAGATGGGCTGCTGAATATCGAGATTGGGAGCAACATGATTGGAGCCAAGTGCTGTTTACAGACGAGTCCCGATTCAGTCTGGAGTGTGACACCCGACGTGTTCTGGTATGGAGGGACAGGGGCACTCGAAATAACCCCGCATTCGTTCGTGAACGGTCACAATACAGACGAGCTGGTTGGATGGTATGGGGTGGAATCAGCATAGGCGGACGTACGGACCTGCATATCATTCGGAATGGCACTTTGACGGCCCGAAGGTATGCAGACGAGATACTGCGACCTCATGTCATCCCTTACGCTGGAGCCATTGGAGATTCCTTTGTTTTCCAGGATGATAATGCCCGACAGCATAGAGCTCGTCTGGTGGAGAACATGCTTGAAGCTGAAACAATACAGCGTATGGAATGGCCAGCGTGCTCTCCTGAATCCAATCGAGCATGTTTGGGACATGCTCGGACGACGCATTGCTGCGCGACCAAGGCCGCCTGTTACTGTCCGAGACTTGCAGATTGCACTTCTTGAGGAGTGGAACAGTATTCCCCAAAGTCTGATCGATAACCTCATCGCACCCATGGCAAACAGGTATGCAACAGTCTTAGCTGTTCGAGGAGACCACACGCCCTATTAAAACTCATGTATCATGTCTAAACAGTACTTTTTTTTATCGTTTACATGTAACCAAATTGTTGCCCTAAATCATCTTTTCATGTTTTTTCCATATTTTCAAAGAATTAAAGCTTAATTCCAAATTTTTTTACGTCTTTTTTCTGTATTGCGCATTGATACGCGTGTACTATCCATTGTATGCCAATACGTGGCTGTCTCGCACGGTTTTCTTCACTTTTTTGCTTGCTTCCCCTAATTGTTTTGAGCAGTGTATATTGTCAAATCGTCGTAACTATATTGTCATAGCACCGTAACTATATTATCATATTTTTTTGCATTGTGCCATATGCCGTCCTTCAGACTCGTGGGGGAGTACTGTGGCGCTACATGTCTTGTACAATTTTAATATTTTTATTATATTTTTTATGCCACTCACTAGCTAGGCATTATCTAGTGTGTTCTTGTATTGGAGTTTAGTCTGGCTCCAACTGTCGACCGAACATGTCGTAAAAATCTCTCTCTTCTATTAAATAACTAAAAAAGAAAGGAGTCATGACTGTATGTTTCCGAAATAACAACCAGACACATCCACCAGCACTAGCGTCACCACATCCTCTTTAACGCAAAGGGGTTCAACATAACTTTAGTCTTTTGCAGATTCATATTCAATCCCACCAGAATACTTGCCTGCGCCAATTCTTGTATCATTTCTTCTAGTTCGTCGGAATTACTGCTGATAACAACAATGTCGTCTGCAAAATGCAAATGGTTGAGAAATTCTCCATTTATTTTAATTCCTTTTTTTATCAAAATCCAGTTTTCTGAATACTTCTAAAACAGCGGTAAAGAGTTTTGGTGAGATAGTATCACCCTGTCTGACTCCTTTTCCAAGTTTAATTTTTGCTTTTCCTTTATCCAAACGAATCGTTGCAGTTGCTTTGTCATATATTTTCTTGATGATATTGTGTCTGGTGTAAGTCTTCTCTACCCCAATTACATCTAGCGCTTTAATAACAGCAGATGTGTAGACAGAGTCAAATGCTTTCTCAAAATCAATGAAGGCCATACACAATGGTAATTCCTATTTCTTATGTCTCTCTCTATAAGTTCCCTGATTATTTGGATGTGATCCATTGTACTAAATCCACTTCGAAATCCTGCCTGTTCTTTTGGTTGAGCTTCGTCCAATTTGGATTCAAGCCTATATGTCAGCACTTTGGTGAAGATTTTATAAATTACTGATAGGCGATTGATTTGTCGATAGTTCTTGATATCCTCTTTTTCACCATTTTTGTAAAGAAGAACCATCATTGCGTTATTCCAATCTTCAGACACATCCGATTTTGTGAGACAATTTGTGATAATAATATCTATTTAAATCCCATCTTCACCTGGACATTTCCCTTTTTTCATACATCTTATAGCCTTGTAGACTTCCTCTTTCATCACAGGTGCTACTTGTACTAATTCGGCTTCATTTTCTTTTCTTCCTGCTCCCTTTCCTTTATTCCGATCCTATTCTTCATGTTTGTATAGAGTATTATAAAATTCCTCAACAATACTAATGATTTCCATCTTTTTCCATCATTTCCATCTTTTGTGATGGTTCCATCTTTCCTTTTTAGTGCAAAAAATTTCCTTTCTCCCAACCCACAGTTTTCGTTTTGCTGATTTTAAGCTCCTATTATCTTCCAATGCTTTCTTTTCAATATCGCAATTAAACTTCCTGACATCTTCTGTAACATCTCCTTACAGCATACTCCAGTCCAGGACGAACAAAGCCTCGAAAAATCGGAAGAATGACTTTAGGAGAACGCGAAGAGACCTTTTAGAAAATGAGTCTGTGGCGTCATCTCTCGCCCCCTTACGCGCACCTCCTGATGTGTGGGTGGCAGAGGCGAAAAAAGGGGACAAGCGAACTGTTTTCCCTTGCGTGACCTACTATCTCTCGCCCCCTTACGCGCACCTCCTGATGTGTGGGTGGCAGAGGCGAAAAAAGGGGACAAGCGAACTGTTTTCCCTTGCGTGACCTACTTCTTCCTCAGAGTGTGTTGCTCTCGCGCAAGTGTATAGTTTCTCCTTTTTATAATGTGAAATTAATATTGTTAACGGATGTAAATAGTTTTCTAAAATTAAATGAACTTAAACATTATCAACCGTTTCATCAATTGGAGTCATTTCATCCACAATATGTGCCATTTCTCTACAAGTCCAAGCATTCTATTTGCGTTTTTGACCACCGGTGAACAATGTTCAGAAAACCTAAGTCGCTCGTCAATGAGAATTCCCAAATCGGTGACCCTAGTTGCATCCGGGATAGTGACACCATTCAACTCGTAAGAGAACCGTGGGTTGTTCGAACCAAAATGAGCGACCATGCACTTATCAACGCTAAACGTCATGCTCCATTCATTTGCCCATGCTGCAATCCTGTTTAAGTTGGTCTGGAGCAACTCCCTATCGCTTTCATTCCGGATTACCCCCATTAGCTTCACATCATCTGCGAATTTGCTAGTAATCCCAGCGATACCCTGATCGAGTTTGTCGATAAAAAGTGAAAAAAGTATGGGACCAAGGACGCTTCTCTGAGGAACTCCACTTGTGACGTCTGTCCAACCAGAGAATTCCCCGTTCACCATAACTCGTTGCGACCTATCTTTTAACCACGATTCTATTCAATTCAGCAAGTTGCCCCCAATTCCAATCTCGTGTAAACGCTTCAAGAGTTTGCCATGTTGGACCCGATCGAATGCATTCTGGAAGTCAAGGTAAACAACGTCTACATTTCTGCTCTTACCCAAAGCCTTAGTCACGTGATCATAGAAGCAAAGGAGGTTAGTTACACAAAGTTAGTTACGTTAGTTCTTCATAAAAGTTTTCTACTTCTTCCTCAGAATAGCTTGTTGTTGGTGCATAGATTTGTATAATCTGTATCCGGTATCTGCTTGATATTTGCATGACCGGCTTTGCAACTCTATATTTTGTAACTCTATCAACAAAACAATATATACAAATATAAATACATCTCCGTATGTACTTTTCATGTCCAAGTAGGTAGATACTTTCCTTATTAATGTAATTTTTTGATTCCTGTGAACGTATTAAATGTTTCTCTTTACGACGCTTCGATAACAATTACGTAAAATAACATGAATAAAATAAGGATTTCGATCAATCAGAGGAAACCAATTCTGAGCTACCTCGTATACCAGATACCTTGTTTAATAGAAACATTTCTTGAATATTTGAAGAAAAAATAATCAATCCGAACCCCGCCACACAAAAAGAAAGCAGTTATAAATTAACTATGTACTACCTACACATGATGACAATCCCTTTACCCGTAACGGGTTGCACTGTGCTTGCGAAAAATGTATGTGATCGCTCAAACTTCAAATGGCCACATGCTATCAGAAAAAAAAAGCTGAACCTAAACGGCGCAGCTTTTGTTTAGGGTCCATGATAAGACAGTTTCGGTTTCTGTACAGCATAGGGTAGTTTGTTACATATATTCACATTTTGCGTGTCGACGCTGGGACTGGCTAAACGAGCTTCGCTTACATTAATGAGGGGCCTACCAGGTGGGCCTCCTCTGTGGGCTTTGCTTGTGTCGCTCGGTATTCCATTTATTTGTCGGCCCATTCATGAGGGGCCCTCAGTTGTCTCTGCTTGGCTCGTACTCTATTCATATCAGCTCAGTACTTGTCACCCAGCACTGGACCTCACCAAAAGGACTTTGTTTCTATCCACGAGGTACCCTCAGGTGGGCCCCTCTGTGGTCTCTGCTCGTTTCGCTCAGTACCTTGTTTAGTCTTTACCCTTGATCTGCTTGGCGTACGCTCAGGAAAGGCTGGGAACCACTGCTCAAGCGTCCACAGCTAAGCTCCGTTCACTTCAACAACTTTTGGTGTTCACGAATGAGCTTTGGAGACATGGCTGTTTGTTTAGGGAACATTAAGCATTCTTCTTTCAATTATTCACGTTCTGGACAGTTAATTTGTCTTTATGCACCGCTATTGCAGCGGGTTACATGACCCCAACCTAGAAGTTATGTCATTGTCTTTAATTTGTCTTTCTGTGAATGATTATAGAAATTCAAAGAAAATTTTGTCACACCAAAATTGTATCCTCTCTTTTAATGGAAAGAAACACTACAGTAAAAACACTAAGTTTTTGTCCATTGATGCCATGGCTATATTCACAAATATTACCTTTTAACTTCCTCATTTACCGCTTATAATTTTCAAACCAGACGATAAAATCAAGAAAATTCATTAAACGTTTTAAGCATTGTACACTCGATTTATGAAAATTTTTGCGTCGAAAACTCATGTTCTTTGTCTTCAAATAAAGTATCCCGTACTACTACGTATAGAGATAGACCCTCAATAATCCCTCCAGTAATCTGATGTTCTTAGTCCTGTTTTCTTCGAGCATAGAAGAGGAAAACATATCATAACATGTCTATGAGCAGAAGTTTATATTATTTAAATAGGCTTTATCAATCAATTTGCAATAATTCGGCGATTTCGGTAACCCAGCATATCCTGGTGTGATATGTGCCATATTAGCGAGAGTCTACTCTGCACTAATAATTCGTACCTCTAGTAGTTCCAGAAATATTCAAATCGGATCTGCATATTTTTTTTGGTGCTATTTTTTCAGTTTTTTTTCCTGCAACACTCAGATTTTAAACCCGCAAGCCCCGCCACTGAAGACGGTGTCCCATTTACAGAGGGGATTAGTGGGTTATAACCCAGGGCAGCAAATTTGAGGAGTGGGTGGCCAAGAAAATTAGAGTGGGAGAAGGGCGGTGAAATTTGTATAACCCTCAATACATCCACCTTTTCCCAGACAGCAAGTGAATAGGTTAGTGAGTAACCAATTGAGCAACCTAGAGAGTTTGCAAGCACGTTACTGAGCAAGAGAGTGACTTAGAGCCTGAGTAAGCATGTGAATGATCAAAGAGTGGCCTACAGAGGGAGGGACCGGTTCAGTGAGTGGCCAAGAGATAGCCGTCTTTATTAAGCGCATCCTGGGCCCTCAGGCAAATTGATTTTTTAAGGGCCCTCCACCTAACGAGACATGTTTACTTTAGAAAATTTTAACCAGATATCATTTTCACAAGCCCTCCCTGCACTTGAGGTCCCTGCCAGTGGGGGAGTCATGCGTTGAGACAGCATTGCCTAGATCGTATACAAGTAACCCAACAATGACCAAAACAGTGTGCAAGCATGTGAATGACTAAAAGAGTGACTTTAACGCATGTGTACTTGCAGGAGTGGGGCAGAGGCAAGCGGGTTATAGCACAGGCGTATTTCATCTTTTTTTACGGGGGGGGGGAGGGCAAAATGCTGACCAAGCATCTGGTCGCGGCACTACTCTTAGAACCTTTTCCCACTTAGAGTACGATTCATTTTCGTGATCCCATCTTTCACTAATACTCATTGATATGTCCCGTATAAAGCGTTTTTCCGCCTATAACGTTTTTTATGACTGTTTTTGGAGAAATGTTATAAGCGGAATCCACTTGCAATTTAATCTAGGTGCTTATTTATTTGCACTTGAAAGGCTTCAAATTATTGGATTGGGCCGAGACCTATATTTTCAGATATTATAGAGAGGCTGTATGTTCAAAAGCCCACCTTCTGAAGCAGGGCTGAAGAGCTAGGGGTATGTTTTTGTCGGGGCTTTGCTGAGATTTTTCGTATTTTTAGGCCCCACTATAGTGAATTTATAGACTTAAAAATAAAAAAATGATAAGAAAAGCCCTGTTAGCCTCACCCTGTGAGGACCCTTGCAGTGGCGTATTTAAATGGGGCTTAGCGGGCCATAGCCCAGGGTGGCAAGTTCAGAAGGGGTGGATTTATTCCTCAATAAATCCACCTCTGCCTAGATAGCTAAAGGTTGGGTCAGTGAGTGACCAAAAAGTGATCTAGGTAATTCGCAAGTTCGTGAGTGAGCAAAAGAGTTACTTAGTGTGGCGTGCAAGCATGTGAATGACCAAAAGCCTGACCTAGAGAGTGTGGAAACTTGTCAATGACCAAAAGAATGATCTAGAGCATATGCAAACTTGTGAATGACCAAAATAGTGACCTAGAATTTGTGCAAGCATGTGCATGACCAAAAGAATGACCTACAGAGCGAGAAATTAGGTAAGTGAGTGACCTAGAGCGTGTGCAAGCTTTTAAATGACCAAAACAGTGACTTGGAGGGCGGGAAAGCATGCGAATCACCAAAAGAGTGACTTGGAGGGCGGGAAAGCATGCGAATCACCAAAAGAGTGACCTAGAGAGTGTGAAAGCATGTCAATGACCAAAAGAGTGATCTGGAGCGTGTGGAAGCTTGTGAATGACCATAAGAATAACCTACAGCATGTGTAAATGATCAAAAGAGTAACCCAGCAAGGAACCATGTCAGTGAGCAATGAAAAAAAGTGACCTAGAGCATGTGCAAGCATGTAAGTGACCAAAACAGTGTGCAAGCATGTAAGTGACCAAAACAGTGTGCAAGCATGTAAGTGACCAAAACAGTGTGCAAGCACGTGAGTGACCAAAACAGTGTGAAATCATGTGAGTGACCAGAACAGTGTGCAAGAATGTGACTGACAAAATGAGTGACTTAAACAGTGTGAAATCATGTGAGTGACCAGAACAGTGTGCAAGAATGTGACTGACAAAATGAGTGACTTAAACAGTGTGTGAGTATGGGAGTGACCAAAAGAGTGACTTAGAATCACAGGTGTACAGGTGGAGGGAGGCCAAGCGGGCTATTGCACAGGATGGCAAATTCAAGGAAAGAACAGTCAAGAAAATTGGACTAGAATTACGAAAAGGTGGCAAAATTCATGTAGCCCGCAAGCGGCCAAATCATAAATGCGCCTCTGGGCCTTTGCTAATGTCATTATTAATCCGTAAGAGAATGCAGCTTCATTCCTTGTGGGGAAACCTCCAGATGTGCTACAAGAGTCGTAGAATTTATTCTCTTCACCCATTTATTTTAAAACTTTAAAATTTTCACTTACGGAAAATGAAAATAGCTTTTCTTCAAAGATCCTGCCAATTTTTAGTCCACCTCAAGCTTGCACGTCTATGGACTGAAGCCAAAAAAGGGGGGGAAAATGAAAATGGATGATTCATCTTATTCGATGCCTTATGCTTCATTGTGCGTTACCAAGAAAACTGAAGGGTGTACATTTGCTCTTCTCCCTCGCAAAAAATTACACATGTGCCCAGGGCCGCAACTAGATGTTTGGTCACCCGGGGCAAGTGCGCATTTTGGTGGTCCCCTGTTATGTTGAAGGAGAGGTTAGTGAATAAAATTTGCGCCCCCTCTGGTCCATCGCCCGAGGCATGAGACCCGCCTGCTCCCTCCTAGTTTCGGCCCTGCATTAGGCGCTACGGATATGTATGGGTGAGTTACGCCGGAAAGACAGCGTGTCTTCCGAATCGCATCCCTACAGAACCTATCTTTGGCGAGAATACAACTGACCCTTCTCCGGCTATTTCTTCTTTTATTCTCTTAAGACCACCATAAGAAAGCAGAAGGTCACACTTCCTATGGTGCACAAATTTCAGCGAAAGGAAATTTGAGAAAAAAAAGAAGAAGAAAAAAATTAAGGATTAATAAAGAGAGTGATCATTGATCATTTTTGTCGCACCACGGTCATTTTCTGCACACGAGGGCTAATTAGACCGGAACCTACAATTTATTGCCGATTCCGAACGGCAGGCTTGTATATAAGATTGCATATTGTAATAAAAGAAATGAGATAACCGGAATTATATGTTTGCTTGAAGGCTCTTGGGAGGAGCGATCACCCCATTGCTCCTGCCTGGATCCGCCACTGCTTTGTAAAGCGATGTAAAAACAATGAGTTAATTGTTTTTTCATCCAAGCTCACGGACCCCCGATCAAGAAAACCACTGCTTTTGATTAAGTAAAAGTAGACAGAAATGGGAGGGGGGCGGCAAAGACCCTGGTTTTATAATTTAAGGAAGTAAAGCAAAAAATAAAATAATAGTTCTTACATTTGGTGGGGGAGTTTTTAATGGAACTATTAAGTTTCGCGGGGGGGGGGGGGGGGAGATATCATGACATAAGGGGGGGGGACATCGGTATTTCAGAGATGCTTTGGTGGGGCATGGCCTTAAAATGGTTGGGAACTATTGATTCAGACATTTTCATGCAGTTCGTGGCGGAGCCGTAGCGTGGCTTTTCCTTGGGGCCCCCCCTCCCCTCTTGAAAGGGTTATTGTTATGCAAAACAAGCATTGGCGTAAGAGGGAGGTGGGGGGGGGGTTCTAACCGCTCCTTGAGCCAAGATTATAGTGTTATTTTGCAGGGAAAAAATAAACCCCCCTCAGAAGGAAAAAAAATCTGAAACCCCCTTCGAGAGAAAATTCTGCGTACGCCTATGAAAACAAGTACAAATTTTGTGGGGCCCAATGGCATAGTGCCCCGGTTGCTTGCTTCCAAGAAAATTATTCATTCCTCCATGGGTTGCTCCAGCATAGTTAAGGCCCTGGTTAGTGGCTCTGTAATGCCCTCTGGGAAAGATTTTTTAAGTTCCAGTTTTTTTTTCCAGATTTGTCCTGTTTTATGAATTGCATGGTATGGTCACAAAAACACAAGTAGGAAGAAAACAACCATTTTTGTTTCTCAAGGGACAAAATTAAAATTTTCATCTACATTAAAAATCTGTTGAAAGATATAAATTGAAAAATAAATAATTAAATCTACATTGGCACGAACATACTTTTTCTTTTAAGTGCACTTTTATAGGTGTGTAAATAACCATCATCATCATCATCACTTCGTTTTATTGTAAATAACGTGGTGCTCGATTCAATCTTTTCAACGGTAATTATTTGTTTTATCGCAAAACTGGCCGTATCACGGGCATTTCATTACCATTTATTTCATTCATAACAGTAATATTTACTTATTTTCGCTCACTATTAGTGGTTAAAATGCTATTTATTGAGTTGAAATTTATTTCGAAAATGTGCCGGTTATTTGACACGTTTTTATATATATTCGAGATTGTTTTTTGGGAAAATTATCAACATTTTTAATGATGTTAGGTATATTGAAAAAGCTTCAAGCAGATTGAAAAACCGATGGTCTGAAATCTGTCCGAAAAAAAACATCTAAAATTATCTGAAAGTGATTTTCGTCAAGTTGGTTTAAAGCTGATAAAATTTGTATAACAAATTACTATTAGTCACATAATTGTTCATACAAACACTTTTCAATTTTTCCAACCTTTTATGTATAGTTTTAAAGAGGTGTTGGACAGTCGGATGAAAGTCGTGGTACAATTGTTGCTTGTTATAACGACTCCCATTGTTTCAATGAAAATGAACGTAATTTTGGGTGACCGTTTTATGTGAAGAAAAAACACTAGGTAGTCATTACGCAAAAGCTTTTGCAACTTGTCCCACTGGTCGTTATATGGAATGGTTGTTATAACGTGGGGATATCAGGCCTGTTCCCAACAGATAAGTGTTTAAAAAAGTTTATTACATCAGGTATGGGAGGTATGTAATGTTGATTTCTGTTATTATTATATTATCCAGATAACCACTGATGCTCAAAATGATACTCTTATTGCGCATAACATTGAAATATATCTAGCGATCAGAATACTAAATTTTAGGACTAAAATGTCATTTAATTTGGCAATGCTAGCTTGTATATGTCAAACTTGGTTTAGTCTTACTTTTGCACTATGATATGGTACATTTACTAGTATTTATAACGCGCTAACATATTTAGCGCAGCTGCACCTTTTAACATTCGATACCCCATAACTAATTTAGCTGCCCTATCTGTGCCAAGATGATTTCTAAGATAACAAAATTTGAAAATACTCTTTCAGTCTTTTGATAAGCCTTCTTCCAGTGTTTTTCATATTGCTGTCCCCCATATGATAGAATTGTAAATATAGCTTGAATTTATTTGGTGAAATATTAGCTCCTAGCCTCACAAGAGGAGCAATTTAAATTTAACAAAAACTTTGGGTCTTGAAGTCTTTTATCATCATATAGGCGTAATCAGTGGTTTGTGAAATTCTTTTCTTCTTTTGTTAGTCATGAGTAGGTGCTACATAGTAGCCTTATTTTCTTCAGATATTTTCCTCTATTTATAATTAGTTTTTAAAAATTGAGAATGTAAATTAGAAAGATCAATTTAAAATTTAAAGAAAAAGTTTGAAAAGTCAAAATAGAACAATTTGCATCAAATAAACAATTTAATGAACAATTTGCACCATTGATATATATTCACATCATTATATTACTATCTAATAAAAAATAATATTTGTCTGGTTTCATAATAATGCAATGATTATAACTGTAGCTATGTGCTTTTGGTACCTTCAATATAATGTATTTTTTAAATATAAATGTTTGGACAGATTTCGGCAGGGTTTTGGACAAGCACCATCCTAAATGCAGTACCTGCTTCATAATAATACATGAAAAATAAGATGTGAAGTAGAAATAACATTTATAACAAACTAAAAAATTTGAAACAGCGTTTATTTAAACATTTATATGAGTGATATCAATTTACTATCAGATTTCCAACTTAAAACCATCAATTTGGTGAAACAATTTACTTTAGGAAAAAAACAAATGACACCTTTTTGAAATATTTTATTTAGTTTTATTTTCTGCTTGTATTTTTTTAATATGGTAGTATCATGAAAAAAAAAAATCTAATACAAAATCCATAACATTTTGAAACTTGGAGGTTTTGGACAGTTTATCCCGCGTGTCCTGTCCAAAACCAGTTTCGAACGTCCAAAACCCCAACCCTGGTCTGAAACCTTGTCAACCCTGTGCTTCACATTTTGGACTGTCAAAGATCGTTTAGGCAGTTTTTAGAGTGTAAAAGTACAACCAAAGAAAAGTGTATTTGCTGTGATGTCATATTTTGGTATTTAAAGACAGGTTGTGGATGAGTTTGTGACAGTTAAGGATGGCTTATTGTGCTTTTACTGAATTTAAATTTTTTTTGAAAAAGTTAGGTTTTATAGTCGAGTAATTAATTTTGTAATTTTAAATTAGTTTTTGTGTGTTACTTTCAGTAAAATTAAATCTATTGGTTACTGTGTCATATGTTGTACTTTAAGGCATTCGATCGGGTCCAACATGGCAAATTCTTGAAGCGTTTACACGAGATTGGAATTGGGGACAACTTGCTGAATTGGATAGAATCGTGGTTAAGAGATAAGTCGCAACGAGTTATGGTGAACGGGGAGTTCTCTGGTTGGACAGACGTCACAAGTGGAGTTCCTCAAGGAAGCGTCCTTGGCCCCATACTTTTTTCACTTTTTATCGATAAACTCGATCAGGGTATCGATGGGATTACTAGTAAATTCGCAGATGATGTGAAGCTAATGGGAGTAATCGGGAATGAAAGCGATAGGGAGTTGCTCCAGACCAACTTAAACAGGGCTGCAGCATGGGCAAATGAATGGAGCATGACGTTTAGCATTGATAATGGTCGCTCATTTTGGTTCGAACAACCCACGGTTCTCTTACGAGTTGAATATGTCACTATCCCGGATTCAAGTAGGGTCACCGATTCGGGAATTCTCATTGACGAGCAACTTAGGTTTTCTGGACATTGTTCAGCGGTGGTCAAAAAAACGAATAGAATGCTTGTGGTCTCATTTTCAAAAAAGTCTCTTCGCATTCTCCTAAAGTCATTCTTCCGTTTTTTTGAGGCTTAGTTCGTCCTGGACTGGAGTATGCTGTAAGGTTTTGGAGACCATACCTACAGAGGGACATAGACTTGGTTGAAGGGGTGCAGAGAAGAGCTACGCGTGTCCTTATTGGCACACCGGGCTTGAGTTATGAAGAAAGACTTTATTTTTTGAATATGTTTACATTGGATGAACGCAGGTGTTGAGATATGATCGAAGTGTTCAAAATTTTCAATCGGATGGATAGGATGTACCATGAAGTTTTAATACACCGCCAATCGACTGCTTTTACAAGGGGACACCACTATCAATTGGTGAGGGACAATGCGAGAGTATGGTGTCGAAGGGAATTTTTCTGTAATAGGGCTGTTAATAAATGGAATAGCTTACCCCCGGAGGTAGTAAATTGTAACACAATTGACACGTTTAAAAAGAAATACGATAAACATGTTGGGGTAAATCGAGAAGCTATCCATTTTTGTTAATTGAATTTTTAATTGGGTTGCTATATTTTGGAAATATATGACATCCATATTTTTATGGGCATCTTTTTATCAGCCACCTCGTTGGGCATTTTGCCTGTTGTGGCGTTGTATTTGTATTTGTCTTTTTGGGATTAAGTACAGTTTAAGACAGTAAAAAAAAAAAATAGCCATGTGTCCTGTCCAAACCCTGGATTACTCATTTAAGAAATGCTATAAGGTGACGTCATTTGGAAAAAAAGGGAGAAGACATCCGTTTGAAAGACGTGCTAGGAACACGGAAAAACAACCAGTGCCACCACCTGGCAGAATTCAGAACAGCTTTAGAATAGGATAGAACATTCTGGAACGACAACCCAGCAGAACAACAACGAACCAGAGCGCACCAACGATGGCAACTTATCGTCGGAAAAAAAGTCGCCAATTCGGCATGTCCCTTATACCAAAGCTGTTCCATATTATGCAATAACAATAGCCAGGGGTGCTGCACCCACAGAAATTTGTGGCGTTGGTCTGAGCACCTCCAAAACTGATTCTGAAATCAAAATTTCCTATACAGTCAATTTCCGTTTTAACGAATACTGTTATAGCAAAAAAAACTCATTTTAACAAAAACTTTTCTAATCTCCCTGATAAGTTTACATAGGAACAATCTAAAAATATGGAATTACTTTATAACAAAATCTTGTTACGAAATGATTTCTCTGGTCCCTTGGAGTTTGTTGTAACAGGGTTGAACTGTATTATAGATGAGCACCCACATGTTTAAAACATGTTCAAATGCCCCTGAGGTGCATGGGAGTGACCTAGAAAGCAAGAAACCTCATCGGGGAACGAGACCTTTTCCACTTATTGAATTGAATCAAAACTAAATTTATAATTAACCAAAATTGGCTTTATCTCAATGTACGGATTACCTTTTGTCTGCAAATTGTTTGTCATGATGTCGCCGGCATTGTTTGCTTGCCGATATACAGGTATTCGCTGGTGATAAAATTCTTTCGTATCTGCTGTCAAGCTTAAATATGATTTTAGTTCATGATTAAAAACATCTGGACTGCCGTATGTGCCTCAGCAGACTATTAAGACGTATTGGATTAATTCCCCAGCCAACTGCCAAATGCGATGCAGGAACAGAAGTAACTGCAAGCACAGCTTCATTCACAAGCTGCAATATAGCTGCTGCCTGTATACAACAATAATCAGACATCATAGAGGTCATTCACATATTTTCACAGTATTGAAACATTAGTACATCATCAGTATTTCAGTGGTATTTTGGACCTTTACGCAAGGGATCTATGGATATGTTACAGGTTTCAGCTGAAGTTGGTTTTCTGCTGTTTCCAACTTTGAGGTCCAAATGCAAGCTGATCTTACCTGTTAAAAAGTGTCGCTGCAGAAAGCAATAGGCCGACAATGGTACAAATATTCAATAATTGCATTTCACTCACAATTTGAGAGATGGCAACACTGAAAAATCTGACACTAGATAGGTATTCAGACTGTTAGGTACACACACTTTGTTTCAAGCTCTGCCAAGAAGCTGGGTTGGAAGAGATAATAGATCTCGGCAATGGGATAAGTTGAGTGGCAGAGCCCTTTCTTTCATTCATTCATTCATTCCCAATCGATACGACCACATTTTTATGGTCAAGAAAGTTTTTTTTGTGAGTCATTTCAACTCAGATTGTACGTCCCTCCTGGAGCAACCCCTGACCATGGGTCTATTCAGACCTTTTCTTTAATGGGGCTTGTTTTTATGAAAATCATTAATTTCATAAAAAGCAAAACAAGCTACAGATGACTCTTGTTTCCCCCTGCACAGAAAATGACAGTTATGTTGGGAGGTCATTATATCAAAAGTTAAAAAAATCATTTTGTATTGTGTTGATGAAATACAAAAAAAAACCATTTTGTTACAATATCGCAATAAAAATGTATTAAAAAAACAATATATTTACATTTCACTTAGGAAAATACTATATTACGGCCAAAACCAATTTAAATCAGATACTTTCGATATTTCAAGCAATTTTGAATAACATGAATATGATTTTTTCAACTTGTATGATGTAATACAAGTAAATAAGAGATAATAAGATTCATATTTTAATTATTGACACATTAATTAATAAATACCTAAATGTGAAAAATATATTATTTTTGCCACCTGGTTGTCGAGTGGTTAGGGAGCTAGCCTCTCACTGTTTGGTCGTTGTAATCAATTGAATGATATTTACCGTCGTCATATTGGATAAAAAAAAATAACATCACTGAAATAGAGAAATATTTCGAACCCGTCGTACCAGTTATAATGAAATGGTTGTTATAACGAGCTTCGACTGTAGTTAATTTTTTCACAAAAGAAATGAAATGACAAATTAATAATTTCTTTAATTTTTATTTTGTGAAGGGTTGGTTTTGCAGATCCGGAATTTTGTGAAGGTTCTGGAAAACAGACATGAATTTCAGCTGGACAGACCCCTGCACATAATTTAAATTCCAAATAATGGGAAGTGAGAGATGCTACTCAGGATTTTTTTTATGTGTGTATGATCTGCTATAAATCTTGATATAATCTTTATTTTTTTAGGGCAACAACAGAAGAAACGGCATATGAACAATGAAGTTAGAAAAGAAGTTTAGTGTATTTCCTTGGTATGAGGACGTCCATTCACAATTGCAAAAGACTTTTACTTTTAGCAATGAGAAAGCTGTTGAAGATGCTTTGGAATCTTTCGTTGAGTATGTGTGGGACAAAAAACTTACCTTATTTATTTTTTTACAAATATTTAGCACATTACATTACAAACTAAATAGGAATTTTCAAGTAACGATTTCAATTTTTTTGTAATTAGTATGTCATTTAAATTTTTGAAATTGTTAAACAGTATCTTAAATAAGGGCATTTGGCGTATGTGTGTGGCTTGCAGACCACTTATGTTCCACTGAGCTCTTCGATAAAATGTTCAGGAGTCAACTCTTCTTCGCATTACTCTTACTCTGAGTGACGTCATAGGAATACAGTCAAACCTTTCTACCTCGAAAAACTGTATCCCAAGGAAGAAAAAAAATTCTTGCATTCTCTGTACTAAATCAATGAATTTTCACCTCTGCTGAATTATTTTTCGAAAAACTATCTTGAAGGCCAAGCCATGTTGATAGTAAAAAGAAAACATGGAAATTCCTTTTCTGTAGCGTGAATCTGGTTTTTTTTTCCCAGAAGGAAAGAAGAAAGTTAAGGAAAAAGAATAGATTCAGGATAATATTACATTCTATGTAGGAATATTGATACTGCTCCTATAAGTGATTGGTCTCTATTGATGGTGCTTTTATTTATAAGCAAACTATATGGTATCTTCCCATGGATCAGGCTCCATTATCATTATCTCTGATCTGCATTCAGTATTTCTTCAAGCTTTGTATTTTGTTTGAAGAAATGTCTGAAAAAAGACCACCAACTTTAATGAATACGGCAGAGGCTATTTTGCCTCAATGGCTCCAACAAATTTATTGTCCCTGTCTATCTGAAGTGTTTTTCTAAATAATGGTTAACCTGAAAGTGTTTTGTATCAAAGCTCGATGTTTCAACCCAAAGGGGGGATATTGATGTTTTTTTATCAGTTTTTGATGTGAATATGACTTTTAAATCATTTGACGATTCTGGGAGCATTCACAAAAAGTTGCATGACAAAATTCTTTAAACGCTCATATCTCAGGAATTATGTAATGTAAGTAAAAAGCAAGTAAATGCAACGCAAGTCAAAAGCGATGGTATTGTTAGATGCACATTGCAAATACAAATCCAATAATATCACTCCAGTTTTAATATATCTTCCCGTCTGCATATCAGGCCCACTGCCCTGATTCATAACAAATTGGTTTCTGCTATATCTTGAGCAGTTCACAACGAAAATAGGCAACATTGGTATCATTTGTTAGCTATTCCAAAGCCAATTATATTGTCAAATATCATTAGATTATGACATTTATAACATAATTTATTTACTGAGGTACTAACATAATGATTCATTACGTTAGTACCTCAGTAAATTTGAAATTTAACAATGAAATTATGTTAGTACAAAATTTCATTATGGTACTACACAGTTCTAACATAATGAAATTATGTTAGTACCTTGTGTAGCGTGGTAGGTACTAACATAATCTCATTATGTTAGTACCTACCACGCTATTCAAGGCTCAAAAAAATTGTTGTCAAAACTTGCCATGTCTACACAGCCTACCCTATTTTTTTCATTTTTGACAATCGCAAGTGCAGCAGGAATCAGCTTTCACCACTTACTCATTTTGACAAGTAATCAGTGCATGTGCAGTTCAACTGGAGGTTGTGGGAAAGGCATGGCATCCACATTTAGGAGCAGATCCCCTAGGCTGAGATCTTCAATGGGTCCTAAGTCAAATGTTTCATGGGTCTATCTATGGTGAATTTATACCATGAAAACCAAAAATGATAATCGTCCTGAGCCCTGTCAGCCCCACTCTTGTGGGGGCCATGTGTAAATGGATGATAAAAGGGAGAAAGATTCTCACTTTGAAAGATAAATTTAATATCAATTAATGAATTTGATGTCATCTATGGAAAAATTAATCAGTGAATTTGATATCAATTGAGAGTGCTTAGTTTTTTGTTACTAAGGATTGCATAAAATTTAATATATTTTCTTCAAATTGTACATTTCACAGGTATGTCGTCCTTACGGCTCAGATTTTTATGACCTAAAGATGAAAAGATGAAACGCCATTGCTAATAGGTTAAAAAACTTATCAGAGTAATGATGTGTTTCATCTTTAGGTAATAAAAATCCAAGCCCAAGTCAGAATGTTTTGAGTTTTTCTGCAACGAGCTATTGGCTGACTGATTGTTCTACGACGTACATTGCAGATTTCGGAATATTCTGCTTTGGCGGCCCTAGTCATTTCATCAAAACAAAGCTTAGTTTATTTATAATTAATGCCTAGCATATTGCATAATATGGAGGCTTCATGCATTGCATTTCATTGCATTATATTTTTTATACCTAGTCTTTAAAATGCCAACCTCTGTTGTAACGACACCTTGATTATAATGACAAAATTCTGTGGGATCTTTGATGTTATTAGGCCAATAATTGGAAACTTTGCTCAGTTTTGGCATCATATTTGACAACAATTGACTATTTCCACTTAAGATATCTGACTACATTTAAAACGTCAAGTATTGATTTTTATTATGAAAGCCCCGTGTGTTGTCATTCCAAAGCAGGTCTTCTTTTGTTTATATAACGCTTAGAATTGAAGTTACATCCACTTTAATGTCACGTTTTTATATGCAAGTAATGACATCTTTTATGGGCATCTTTTTATCAGCCACCTCGTTGGGCATTTTGCCTGTTGTGGCGTTGTATTATATTAATAAGCGAATAAAAATTTTAAACATGTTTTACGAAGAATGTTATTTTTGACATTTTACTTGAGTTTGAAACATGATTTCTAAAAATCTATTCATTGTATCATTTTGAAATTTTAATATCATATTCTGCTGTATATTGTTAAGGTTACGAATTGAAATCTAAGGTCTATCACGTGTATTTGCCTAATTACAATGTTTATGTATAGTATGTCAAATGAAATTTAAAAAACTTAACACATACATTTATAAATGTTAGTGTAACTTATGAGCATACCATATGCAATCCTTTAACTTTTAGTTCATAACCTGCACCATTACTAGCGAAATATACTGTAAAAATAAAAAAAAATTCCATTCATAGAATTTTTTGCAATCATGTTTTGAATATTGCATGAATTTTTCATAAAATTAGAAACAACTATAGCTACACATATTAGAAACAACTTTATTATAGAAAATTTCAGTCTAAAATTTCTAATTGTTTTTGCCATTTTGGGGCACTTGATCCCAAATAATATTATTGAAGTTCACTTCAGTGTAATTTTAAAGAAAAGTGACAAGAAAGGTAGTCAGATACCTTAAAATACCAATTTCCCATATTTTTCTCAAGGAAACATGGTCAGCCTAGAACACAAAGGCTGAGAATTTTATAGCAATTTATCATTTTTGCAAAGGATTTCTCACACATTTTCTTCACAATTTGAGGATTTCTCTATAAAGATAGGAAAAATTGAAAAAAATCTGGTTTCCAAATGGAAGATTTTAATACGGCTATAAAATTAAGTGACTTGTGGCTTAAGTCAAGCGTTGGCACCTATGAATTCAGGACATGTTGAAATCCAGATTTGCTTTTTGCTTTTTTATCAATCTCTACTTTCAATTTTTTTACAACTTTTTTTTAAAAAAATTTATGCATTATATTATTGATCCATTCAAGTATAAAAAAATTGTCATAATTATGCCCTTTTATGAAGAATAAAATTTCAAATGTATGTATCTGCTTTAATTAAAAATAATTTTTTTCAGGCCAGTGAAATCGGAACTGGATACCATTTTTAAAGAACATGATACTGATAGGTGAGTAATAATAAAGTTTTGAAATTTTTTTTAACAATTCGATTTTGGTAGAAGCTTAAGAAGGTTTTTCTGATTAAATTAAATTTTTTATTGAAAATTGTTCTTGACTACTTATATGAAGGCAGATATATGGGTCAATGTGTTTTCAAAATAAAATTGATCTCAAATGATCTTATAGCCAATAACTTCAAGTTTAATATTTCTTAAATATTTTTCACTTTTATTTTGTAATATTTTATTTTTTTGGGTTTGATGACTGAAAATCATGGATTTCAGTCTGAGATTCAGTTACTCTGTTACAACAACAAATATTGCTCTAAAAAAATGATTATTTCTGCTGTTTTTATCTCTTAAAATAATGAAATCAGCTTATTTCTTACACATATGCTGGAAAAAAAAAAACAATTAAAAATTTTTTTGACCTTTTTTCTGTTGTTTTGATTGTTTTTCATGATTTTTTCAAAATAGCACGTGGAAAAGTTTATTTTTTACATAAATTCAGGTACTTAAAATGAATTTTTTATTTCTGACAGGCAATGGTTTCGTAATTTATAATTTAACATCTTAGTTTGAAGTGTTCCTAAATTTGTCTGCAAGTGAACTGAAAAAATGCTTCCCGTAACAGAGTGGACACCATTGTTAATGAATACACAGAAATGTTTAACTGAGAGAAAAATGTTTCAAATATTCTAAATAGGCCATGCAAATACACTTTTATTTTCTCAAAAATGATATACAAAATGTGATAGGTGACCCAGAAACTCCTCTTATAACCTTTAAAAAACGGCCGTCCTATGACCAAATTCTATAAACACTCGCCCAATCCCTTGTAGTTTGAATTTTGGTCTGGTAAAGTTATTAAAATCTGGTCAAAGTGGACACTGGACTTACTCAGCTGTATATTATACCATCAGGATGATTTTTCTTTTATTTCAAAGTTTTTGTTAAAATTGAATGGTAATTTGATGTTGGTATAAATTTCATTTTTTTGGAAGACATAACAGAGTGGACAAACTAACCCAAATTATTATTTTTTCATTATAAATTTTAATGATTGATGGAAACTTTTTTATATTTTGAAGCATATCTTCATGTACCATCACTTGATGCTGATATAGATGAAAAAAAAAATCTTAATTATATATATTTATGATAATGACGTAACAGAGTGGACATCCGACAGAAAAATCTGGTACTAAAGACATAATGTGAATATTAAGTCATTTTGCAAAAGTCAAATCCAAAATTGTTGATTAAGCATTAAAAGTAAATTTTTCAATGAGCTCAAAAGTGTTATCAGATTTAATCTGCAATAAAAATATATTTCCCAAATGACCGTAACAGAGTGGACATTCTAAAATGAGAACAATATCGGGACATGAACAAAAAATAGTTTTCAGGGCTTGGCACGGGTCACTTTTTTCACTAAAAGTCACTTTTTTAGAAACTAGTCACTTTTATTACGTATTTTCAGGCCCAGGTCACTTTTCCCACTTTTTTTAGCAAAAAAACCTCGGTCTCGCACACTTTGCTGCTGTCAGTGTCTTTCTTTTCTTCAAGGAAGAACTTTACCGGTTCATGGTAGCTAATTTTCTCTCTCCCTTCATTGAACTACGATCGTTAGCTCCCTTCCCGTAGAACCCCTATACATGAAGGCATCTTATCTTCCCGGGAGCATACTGTGTGACGTCAGCATAACTTGATTTCAAGGCGCTTGGAAAGAAAGCTCCTTGGTTAAAGAGTCATTTTATGGAAAAGCCGGTCGGAAAAAAAAAGTGTAAAAGACGTACTTACAAGTAAATTTTTTTTTGATCGAATCTGAGTGCCGGGCCAGGGGGGGGGGGTCCCCCTTGGGAGAAACTCTGGATTTCTTCAAAAGTTGGCACGTCTAGGTGCATGAAAAAGGAAATAATATAAAAACCTGTATATGTTCATAACATATAAAACCTGCCAGTGTTATATATGTTATGAATGTCTCACATTTCTTCTGTTTCAAAATCAGTGACCTCGAAAGGAAACAGTTTTCGATTAAAGGAAAACTTAATATTTCTGAAATTGATGCTGGGGCAAATAAAAACAATATGGCATATCTCCATCTATTCTTTCTGCATTTCTTAAAAATTGGACCAAGTTGGAATTTCGAATTCAAACAGCAGCTATAGTATTTTCCAGCATATTCCTGGTCTTCTTAGGCCACTTGCTTATCTCTTTGTTGCGACAGAGTGGTGGGTGATGATCTGATTATGAGGAGGAGTTATAGGGTCCCATAGAAAAAAAGACTAGACTTCTCAACTATGTTAAGTAAGTAAAACTTGTGCAAAAAAAATTCAATGCCTAATTTGTTTGAGTTGCTTTATTTTTGAAATTTAACTTCATTCTTTTTATTATCTAGAACTTAAATAAGTATTTTTCCCATCGGAATCAAATTCTGCTGCCATAAAATTTTTTAAACGAATGTTAAAATTTGAAAAAAATCAAAATTTCTTTATAACAAAATTCTGTTATAACGAAGTGATTTCATCAGTCTCTTGGATCTTGGAGTTCATTATAACTGGATTCGACTGTATAACAATCTACAAAAACCATTCAATCCAATACGGTGTCTGAACTCTGCTTTGCCTCGACTGTTTTTTGGAAAGAGATACACTAAATTTTTCATTTCTCAGAATTGAGTTTTGATCTTGACTCTTGATATTAGAGAATTTGGTATAGGTGCGTGCATGCAATTAATTATAACAATTTTATTGTTATTTTCTAACTTGATGTATTTTCACTGCAACTGCTTATGCAATAACAAAAATGAATAATATAACTTTTTATTACGTCCACTTATTAATATATTCTTGCAAAACTAATTTTTCGAAAGTTCAATATAATGACCTCTCCCCCCAATATGATTCTGTTTTCCATGTGACGGGGGGTGGCATTAAAGCTAATGTCAACTGTATTATCGTAATGGCTTATGGCTTAACAAATGGGGACCATCAGTGATTAAAAGCAATTTCTTCAGTACCCATAAAGTACCTCTAACAAATTGCAGTTTGAAAAATGCTTGATTTTTCAGAATATAGGTTTTATTTTTACCCTTGATTGTGAAATAGTTTTTCAATACACAGAAAACCCTTCATATCAGCAGATTCAACTTCATACATTGTACAAACTGCTCGTATGAAAATTAATGATTAAGTGGTATGGAATCAATTTCTAGTTTCATTGTATATTTTCTACTCTAGGGCTGAAGCATTGCTGAATGTGGTGAAAGACTGTCTGTTGTATCTTCATTTTCAGAATATTTTACATAAAGACGTGAGCATTATATTTATTGAATTTTTTTTTATTTTCTTATGAAGTCCCTTGGCCAGTTAAAATTCCAGATTTTGCTGTAAATAATCAAACTTTTATCGATAATGGCACTGGCACATATCATTTTCATGCATGTTATTTTGAAACATAGTTATTGTTATATCAACAAAACGATGAAACTTGCCTTGACAAAACATGGTAACATCCAGTGGTGGACAAACCTCTCACTTGTGTAAAGCTGTAAAGCATAGTTTTGATATCCTTCTGGTATATAAGAAGGGTTGCAATTTTGGCCAAAAGTGATCAAAACTGTTCAAATACATTGAAATGGTCTTAAAACTGATAGTGATAGTTTTATTACTGTTTCTTTCATATTAAATTTTAAATTAAAATCAATTTTTAATTTTAACAAGCATCAGAATATTTTTGTTAGCAAACAGGGTTGCATTCATTTTGACCAGGGATTTAGCCATTTTAGCCATGTATAAAACCAGGGGGTGAACTATCTCTGCAGTCCTTAGTAACTACTAGTCCTAATGAACTACCGGTCGGAGGACTGCAGCTAAGGACCGCTTCAACTACTAGTAGTTAAGAGGTACTATGAACTACCAGTCCTTAAGGTCACGTGACGTGAAACAGTAGTTAGAGGGAGAGAAAATTTTTGGTTTCGAGAGTAACAGATCGCTAACCAATCGGGATGCCGTTTGAAGCCTACAACTACTACTAATTATTTAACAATCGTTTTTCCGCAGTGGGTGGTGGCAGCGATTTCATGTTTACAACTGATTGTAAACAAACTTTTTTTTCCGAGGGACTCGCCACACATTTTTGTCACCCGTGCTTTGCAATTTTTTTTACTCTAACATCGCCAGCTAGTTTAATTATTTTGTAAACGTATGAGACGTTGCATTTTTCATCTTGCGACTTTTTTTAGAATAAGATTCGGTATTTTTCTTGTCCGAGCTCATGGATCCCACTTTTGGATACTTGAAAAAGCGAGTATCTGGGACCCCAGCTACATATAAGCGGGTCGCATACTGATGAAATCAAAATTTGAAAAAAAGAAAATTCTTACAACAAAATGCAAAATTTTAAATTAAGGTTACCGGCACTAGTTCAGCCTATGGTCGTAGTGTGCCTTTCCGGGGCAGACTTTCCCTTTTTTTTGGGGGGGGGGCTCTTCTTGAGAGGGTTATTATGCAAAATAATTGTAGATTTTTGGGCCCCCTATTCGCCTCGGGGCCCCAGCTGAATACTATTTTTAATATTGAGTGCCACTTTTTTTTAAGACCAATTTGTTAAAAATTATTTTTTATTATCCATTTTTATTCCTTTTAAATTCATTGAAACAATGAATTGCAAATTATTTTCGGAGCAACTAAAATATTAAATTATTGATAATTTATAATTAAAAGAATTAACTGCCTTGCTGCGTATTGTAGTTCTATATTTTAAACTATAGGTTTCTCCTCAGTATTAAAAAATATCAGAACACGATTTTCTATGAATGAGCACTTACCTGTTAATGGAAGTGAATACTTCAATATTTAAAATATATATATGTCTATATTAAAGATCTTTCATCAATTTATCTGTTTCATATTTAGCTTCCAACAAATAATTTCATCTGATAACTTTCATTTTGACAATATATTTCATTTGAGTTGATTAGAAGATGAATGATTGATTGAAATTGATTAATAGAATCATGAATTAAATAACAACTTGCACACATGATTTGTCATACAAAAACATTTTATTTCAAACATATGTTCATAGAGAGTTATCATAATCACAATTTATTGGTTGTACTTTTCTTAGTAATCACATCTTTCAAGAATATAATTTTTTAAGATTCATAAATTTTCATCTGCATCTTCAAATGTTGATTTACCTGAAATTAAAAAGAGGAAGAAAAAAAACACTTTTATTATGCTTATCAATATTTAAATGTACTGTATATTTTATTTCAAATTATAACACAGTCTTTAGTTGTATAAGTAGAGATAATTCGTGCACAATAGCACTTAGTCGACATTGAATCGACTCGCCACCATTTTATCACAGTAGGATCCAAAATGTATAAACTGTGTTTTGCAAGGGAGGCCTGGCGTTCCACATAGATGCACATGTTCATGTCTAGATGTATTTACCTAGGGCTTGGCAAATCTTAAGAGCCAACATTGCAAAAAAAAAAAATTCATACTGACACCTAAAATTTTCTATGCAGATCATAAAATATTTGGAGTTTATGTCTGAATCTTCCAACATGTGAAGATCATCACTAAGTGCTGAAAAAGTTAAATATAATTTTTTTTTATTTCGGATTATTTCTTCTAAAAATATGCTTGGCTGCCAAAAAATTTGGCCCGCGCCTTTTTCAATTTTTCGAGCCATGTTTCTACCCTAAAATTTTGGTCAGACAGATGAAGTGCAAAAACCTATTGGCACGCAGCTTACTATATATTTTCACTCTACTCTTTCAGCTTTGCTCTAAAACACATCCTTAGCAACCTCTTGTGGATCGGGGAACCCCTATTTAAATTAAAATAGAAATTTTGCAGTGTTGTATGGTCTCACTAGTTAAAAAGTATGATATTATTTGTCGTCAAGTATATTGTTTTAATATTTTCATTCACAAAATTTGCTTATCAGTAAATATAACACGTTTTTCAAAGAATTAATATTGCTTTTCAGTTAGTAAAGCTTCTAAAAGTTTTTTTTTTAATGTCCTCCCTCTCATTTATATAGCCAAGACAAGTTTTTCAACAGTACATATTTTTACTTGCACTGGTCAAATTTTGAGTGGTATAGGTAGCCATTAAGAAATCGTCTATCTTAATTTCCTCAATTCAATTATGTCAAAAACAGTTGTTCTTTCAATAGTATCTGAAAAAATTATTATAAAGATAATTACTCATAGCAAGATATTTCTCGAGAGAAACCAATATGGTATGGACTAAAAACAATGCCACCTTTCCCCCTTGCTTATTTTGTTTTTGCACATATAAAATGTGTCGCTGAAATTACAATAATTTCAGAGGGAAGTATGTTTCTGTTGAGTTTTATATTGAGAAATATTCAAGTGATTGCACAGTTTACAATTTTTATGAATTTTCTCAACTTAAAATTGAATGTGTATAAATAGGTTATTTTATTCATGGTGCAATATAAATAAGACACTGAAATACAACATTTCTTAATAAACATGTGAATTTATGTAATACAGCCTCTCCGAAACGCTATTATGATTATGATCTGATACAACGTCAAAATTCTGTGGGTGGGATGGTGGTGTTAAATCGGGTTCGACTGTATTTGTTCCACTAGGGTTGTCGATACAAATGAAATCAGTGAAAATGATGATTGTTAAAATTTATGTCATTAAATCATGCATGGAAATATTTCATTTTACATGAAAATAATAATGGAAACTGTTGCTCAAAGTCAAATACAAGGAATTAAAATTACCTTTGTTTGCTCTGGGAGAATTGCTTGGTAACCTTGAAAACCTCACATAACTTCGTAGCTACCTACAGCCAAGTTCCTGGGAAACAAATTTTTTTGGAGTTAGAAAAGTCTCACAAATGTATATACACTAATATATATATAATCTCTCAGCTGTTTACTAACAACATTGTTAAAAAATAAATGATTGTTAAAAGTTTCACTTCCATAACATCTCAAAATGTTATATTTTAAAGTTCTTAAATATTCGACATGGAAATTTGTTTTCTGTGTTTACCCATACACACAAAATCAAAAACAATTTTTGACAAAAAATTAAATTTGAACACACACAGCAAGGCCATAACCCAAATACTGAAGTAGTAATACGTTTCGAACACTAATCTAGTTATAATGTATATACTCAATAAAAACTGTGCCTGAAATTCCAACTTTGTTTTTTAGTTCCATTGTACGAATTTCATTTTTCATATCAACAAAACAATATAATGATTCCTTATTAAATATTCCTCATCTCAGAGCGAGTTACAGAGTGCAATTTTTCAAGAAGTGGCACATGATTTTTTTCTCAAAATTTAACTTCCACTAAGTATTACAATATTGTTCATTTGAACAGTTCAAAATATCAAATCTATATTTTAATCCTTTAGTGCACGAGTTTTACAAAAATTAATATTTAACATTACTGCCAATTTTTACCATGCTTTATTTCAATTTCACCATTACTCATCACAAAAAAATAATTAAATTTTTTGTCATTTAGGTGCTGTAATTTATTATCAATGAATTGTAGCTTATTAGTTACTTTGTGCATTGAAGGGAGGTTGATCTAAAACACAAATTTTCAATTTCCTTATTTATAGGTGGTTATTCATAGCATAGTCATCCAAGCACAATTTTTATTGTGCCAACAATATTCAAATTATTTATTTACACACATGCTCAATTTATTTAGACATAATTTTTCATTGAAAAAAATTAATACGGCAAAAAACATAGAATGTAAAATTTCAATCTGATATTATCGTAATTGCAGATTTATGTTTCATTTGCCTTGTAAATATTTTCAATACAATCCAAAGTATACATGGGCTATTTGATATTTTTCAGCATTACCAAGTGGGATCCACTGCCCTATTGATTGCTTGACATTATGCCCATTTATATTTTTAAATAACGCATTTACCGAGCAAAAAAATATTAATAATATCTCTAACACTTTTCTTATATAGTTCGATAGCAATAAAATAATTCTTACCTCAGTAATGAACATGCTAGCACTTCGTCGTGGCTTCGATCGCCGATGTCAACATCTGGTTTTGCAGGATATAACGATGAATCACTTCAACTTTGATGACATCGAAGATATAATCTAAGTTATGTCTGTCATTATTATCGTAAAAAATTGTTTAATTCGAAAAGAAACCAGCATATTTCATCACTAAATATCACAGCGAGAACTTGCGGCCAGAGACGAAATTTCCTCTTTTCCAAGATGGCCGCCGTGAACTACTTTTCTTGCTGCTTTAGGACTGGTGCTAGGCCGTCCTTAGCAGCGGTCCTAAATAACTACTAAAAAAAAGTCCTTAGCTTAGAGATAGTACCGAAAAGTCGAACTACTGGCAATCTAAGGACAAATCGGGGCTTAACTACTTTTTTTTGGCTAAGGACCGCAGAGATAGTTCACCCCCAGGGTTGTTTGGTTCAAACCATGGTTTTAACCAGGTGGTTTTTTTTTTTAAATCAAATCAAAGTAGCCCAAATATAATTTTTTTCCTTGAAAAATATCATATTGGTTCATTATTATTCAAAATTTTTCATTCTTACCACATTTTATATTCTTGGAGACATTCTGATGGTATATCTTTAAATGGTATAAGTGGTTTTTTCCCGAAAAGTCTCATAAAAGTGGCCTGAATGTGTATATATTTTTTAATATAAAGTATCTTAGTTATTTGAAGTGATATACTAAAGCCAAAATTTCTCATTCTTACCACATTTTCTATCCTTTGGCTACATTCTGATGCTCTATCTTTAGCAAATTCATGAATAAGGATTGCATCATACACTGAAGAGCCAAAAAAACTGGTACACCTGCCTAATATCGTGTAGGGCCCCCGCGAGCCCGCAGAAGTGCGGCAACACGACGCGGCATGGACTCGACTAATGTCTGAAGTAGTGCTGGAGGTAATTGACACCATGAATCCTGCAGGGCTGTCCATAAATCTGTAGGAGTAAGAGGGGGTGGAGATCTCTTCTGAACAGCACGTTGCAAGGCATCCCAGATATGTTCAATAATGTTCATGTCTGGGGATTTAGGTGGCCAGCGGAAGTGTCTAAAGTCAGAAGAGTGTTCCTGGAGCCACTTTGTAGCAATTCTGGATGTGTGGGGTGTCGCATTGTCCTGCTGAAATTGTCCATGTCCGTCGGAATGCACAATGGACATGAATGGGTGCAGGTGATCAGGCAGTATGCTTACGTACCTGTCAGAGTCGTATCTAGACGTATCAGGGGTCCCATATCACGCCAACTGCACACGCCTCATACCATCACAG
Organism: Pholcus phalangioides; assembly: GCF_987345545.1. Classification (NCBI taxonomy): domain Eukaryota; kingdom Metazoa; phylum Arthropoda; class Arachnida; order Araneae; family Pholcidae; genus Pholcus; species Pholcus phalangioides. Next base: position 782,219 of record NW_028301608.1, on the reverse strand, counting down.
TGCCTCCACCAGCTTGAACAGTCCCCTGTTGATATGTAGGGTCCATGGATTCATGAGGTTGTCTCCATGCCCGTACACGCCCATCAGCTCGAAGCAATTGGAACCGAGACTCGTCAGACCAGGCAACGTGTTTCCAGTCCTCAACAGTCCAATGTCGGTGTTGTCGGGCCCAGGTGAGGTGTAAAGCTTTGTGTCATGCAGTCATCAAGGGTATACGAGTGGGCCTTCGGCTCCGAAAGCCCATATGGATGATGTTTCGTTGAATGGTTCGCACGCTGCACTTGTTGATGGCCCAGCATTGAAATCTGCAGCAATTTGCGGAAGGGTTGCACGTCTGTCACGTTTAATGATTCTTGTCAGTCGTCATTGGTCCCGTTCTTGCATGATCTTTTTCCGGCCACAGCGATGTCGTAGATTTAATTTTTTACCGGATTCCCAATATTCACGGTACACTCGTGAAATGGTCGTGCGTGAAAATCTCATGCGCCGACTATAACACTGCGTTCAAACTCACTTAAATCTCGATAACCTGCCATTGTAGCAGCAGTAACCGATCTAACAACTATGCCAGACACTTGTTGTGTTATATAGGCATTGCCGACCGCAGCGCCGTACTCTGATTGGTTCCATATCTCTTTATTTGCATACGCATGCCTGTACCAGTTTTTTTGGCTCTTCAGTTTATATCTAAATGTAGTGGTACATTATCTCTCAGGTTTTTTTTTTACTTCACAGAGAAACTGCAACAGTAGTTACACCATCATGCTAGGGGCAGGTGGTCTTACAATCCAATAAAGACACCAGCTGGCCCTAAAGGACAAAGACCAGTGTACTAGTAGCTACATTACCCCAAACATTTTCTTTTTCTTTCCCATAAGTAGCAGCACATCTCTTATTGTATATCACCCAGTCTTAATTTTTTATTCAATTCAATAATTTTTTTTATACTTTCACCATTAAGCCCAGTTAATCAAGGTTCTACTGTATAGTGGTAACAGATTTATGAAAAATAATCAGCTATATACAGGGTGACTATAATTAAAGTTTTGATTCCAAAACTATAAGAACTACTGGTCAGAATGACTTAAAAATTTGCATGGATACTCCTGAAGCAATGGAAATTTCTGTAGCAAAAGAAAAGAAAAAAAAAGTGCAAAGTGTGCAAGTAGATGATGCTGTACTTGGCAAGCAGGATAATACTATTTTGTGCAACCACATCATTTCAGCACCATCAGTGTGTGGATAGTACAACTTTTATCAAGATGCACGTTGCAATACCAGCAAAGCAGCTGCTAAAGAACCATTTTGACAATAACAGGATGACATGACAACTGGCCGTCAGTTCACCTGATCTCAACCCTTGCAACTTCTGGCTGTGGGGATTTTTGTGATGTTTCCATGAATTATGAAATTGTGGGATTGTAATTAAGTTATTATTGTACCCTGACTGGCTATCGTTTGCATTCTGTGAGCAAATTTTCCACGAGTTGGATGAGTACAATGTTGTTAATTTTTCATTTTCAAGTATTTTTTCCTCCTTTGCAGTATAAAATTCTATTGCTTCAGGAATATTCATGTAAATTTTCATGTCATTCTGACTGGTTCTTTTTTTTAGTGTTTTGAAATCAGAACTTCAGTTATAACTATCCTGTATACCGTAAATTACTAATTAATCTGCATTATTTATGCTTCATTAAATACATAATATTCTCATAATTTGTAGGTTTTGCCAAATAGCTTCCAAATTAAGCATAATGAAAGTGACTGGAGAAAACATCTTTATATTATATGATTAATAATGACATTAAGAATTTTCAAACAAAGAGTAATTCATTGAGTTAAGCAAAAAAAATAACTAAATTGCAAAAGATTATTTTTTTTAAATGGTGTTGGGGTTTGAAGCCAATTCAGTTGGAACCTCTCGAGTACTCATTGCAATGCCTTAATCCTGTAGAGCAGCGTTTCTCAACCAATGGTCTGCAACTATAGCATAAGTGGTCTGCAGGCAGACTTAAATAAAAAAATAATTTCACCCTTTGTAATTGATATTATAGTTTGTTTCAGGTTAACTTTGCAGTGGAGAGAAAGGTAGAGAGTGTATTTCTTCACCGCAGAATATAGTTCCCATACATCGGAGGTTTTTGATGATAATTTATATAGAATATTTCAAATTTTTTTATGATTTCAAAAAAAAGATACTGAAAAAATACCGTTTTGAACCAATGTATATTTGTTTAAAATTTTTAAATTAGAAAAAATATTGGTTACCATTATCAAAAATCCATGGCGAGCTCAAGAACATTTTGGCGCTATTTAGCCTCCAACGAATTCAGATATTCACTTACAGATCACAGGAAGTGTCCCTCTTTCACGACAGCACCAATACAGTTGTGAGAGGCACTCTCTTTATGGGTGTAGGTTACGGTTCCACTCATTTCGGCCCCCCTTTTTTTTAATTATCTATTTCTTGCCGTGATCGTAGGATAGGGGTGGTTTCTGAATTTCAACAGCCGATAGCAGAGGGTGTTGATATAAGTAATGTCTCTTTTGCACCCACAACAACTTCTCCCTCACAGCACACACAGAGGTTGTCTCTCCAGATAAATATAAATAAGCAAGAGAGAGAGAGACCCACAATGGTTTAGGCTTGCAGTGTATTTTTTCCTTCTGTGACAGTTGTATCTTTTCACCAGAGATAGACACGCTAAAACGTTCTCCGTTCTTTTTGGCAATAATGCATAAAGCAGGTTATTGAAAGGGAGAGGAATTTTGGATTGCAGATGGCATGATGGAACACATGTTGGAGCAACAACAATTAATAATTAATAGAGAATCCAATAGTTCTACAACTAGGATTCCATAGAATGGGAATCTGTAAAAAATGACTAAAACTGTAGTGATAACAAGTGGCATCGACGTATATGTGTTTGGGTGGGTGAGCGACGGAAATTGCGGCAAGAAAAGTGAGTAAAAGAATTCTAAATTTTTCCGTATCATTTTTATTATTATTATTTGGGGCTATTCCCAAATTCAAATGTAAAAACCGGGTTAATAGAAGTTACTAAAATACTTTTCAATAAAAAAAAAAAAAAATTTCGAAAACCGCACTTTAATTTCTGAAAGTATCGATGATGGGTTTTTTTTTTTTTCATTAGCTAATTGTTACTGACTGCAATTTTTTCTACAAGCATTACGTTATACGAAAAAAATATTTTTTTCTGCGAGATTGGCGAGAATCAGCCATACCTTACCGAGGCCGCGCATTGATACATAGGTTAAGAGGTTTTCGTTGTCATAGCAACAAGTGATGCGGTTCCCTCTTAGCTTCCTCTTCACTGCAAAGTTAACCTGAAACGGACTATAATAATATTCATATGGGTTCAAATAAAATTATACCTTCTACCATAGGTTCACCATACATAATCAGGAGAATGCAGGAAATTGTTGTTCTAAATACGTAATATTTAGAAAAAGCTAAAAATGTACGTAATCTTTAGAAATTTGTCAAATTTCAATCTATTGCTTTATATGCAATTTGCTAATTACTACTAAAATTGCTAAAGGGTGTGGAAATGAAAGGCTGTTACAAATTCCAGTGAACAAAAATGTATTCCACGAAAAAAAAAAAATATTCAAAGGATCTGGTGACCATATTTCATTGAGAAAAATAAAATTCAGTAAACTGTGTGTGGGATCTTAAATAATATGTAAAATACGGCACATCGTCAATTGTCATCAAAAACATTGTCAGAAGTAGGCACAATCACCCATTGTAATTGAAATTTTAAAAAAAATCAAGGATTATACATTTAACTTGACAAATATATATATACACAAGATAAATATTTATAATTTTTGCAATAATTATCATAATTTAAATTATGAAAATGCTGGGTATTTGTGACTTTAGTTAATTTTTTAAAATTCTAATAAGTATCGTTGAAAAAACCGAACAAATGCATAAAAAAATTAAAACAAAGAAAACTACAGGAATATCCAGTAATGCGAGACACAAGTGGTCCGTCAAGTTGTTTTGGACCTTTGACTGGTCCTTGTTTTCAAAAAGGTTGAGAAACACTGCTGTAGAGTTAGTTTCCAACTAATGTTTTGCATAACCTCGAAGTTCCGGGACAACTCTTTGGGGTTTCCACGTGATCACGGAACCCTTAAAAACCTCGGGCAGCTTGCAAAGAAGTAAACTTTCTTGTTACTGATACTGGCAAAGCTAGTTTGTTTAGTATTTTAATGAGATAGCTTCATTTGAAAAAAAAACCAGACCATGTGGATGACTAATTCAGAAACAATAACATTACATATTTTTCACATCAAATTTTCGAACCAGAACTTCATGAATGACATTTTCTGTTTCAACAGGAAATTAAAAGTTGTGAAAATGATGGGGGGGGGGGTTTGGACATTTTTAATCCACTAGAAGTGAGGATACTTGAAGTCTGCTTTTACCTGGCGTCGTAGCCCAGGTTGATAAGATACTCGCCTAAAGTAGGCCCTACCAAACATGCATAACATAATTTATTTGTCCCCAGTCAATTACGATAAAACTATATAAATTAGAGTTTACAATTAAATTATATATTTTACAATATTTGAAGGAAAATGCAAAGAGAAAGAAAAAAATGTTTGAATGGACATGGTAGAACAGTTAATTTATAATGTGTGATGAAAGCTGGGACAGGAAAGAGAGCAGTAGCTAAAAGCTAGTAAAATGCTCTCAACCCTATGACAACAACTCTGTACTTGTGACACCCATATATCTTATTTCTTTTTTGATCTGAAAGAAAGATAAAAAGAACAGATTATATCTGTCCAATAGGTGTAAAATATATATTGTAACAGGCAAGCTGTTGACAAGGATGCACAGTAATACTTTTTTTATTCACGAGACACGTGAAGAAATCAGTCTGTATCAAGAGACGAAAAGATTCTATAGTAGTTCAATTTTAACCTTCATGACGAAAGTTTGTCAGTTTCGCATGTTTAACTTATAGTTGTTCTGTAGTAATGTAGAATAAAGGAATGTTCCATGTTCGTTGCTTCGTATACATCACACCAACCATCACATTGGCACCCAACGTTTTAAGATATACTAGTGAGTGTTTTTAGCTAAGCGGACATTCTAAATAGGTAGCAAGTGAGTTAAAATGGCCTATTTAGCGAAATATCGAAAAGACAAACTCCGGCGCCTTGCCGAAGAAATGGGGGAACCTACTGAACCAGAGATGAAAGTGATAGAGCTGAAGAAACTTATTATGTTCAGTGAAGAATATGACGAGTTTTTTGCAAAAGGACTACTACAGACCCTCGCAGAAGAAAGAATTTGACGAGAAGAAGCAGAAGAAAGAATTCGACGAGAAGAAGCAGAAGAGGGAATTCGACGAGAAGAAGCAGAAGAGGGAATTCGACGAGAAGAAGCTGAAGAGAGGAACCAGCGACCAAAAATGCAGTTCGGACTCGAGAAACTGAGGATAGAAGCGAGAAGTGTCAAGCTTCTGTTCAACCGGCTGTGATAAATCAGGACTTTCAAGTGGCAGTTCCATATTTTGAATCATCGGACGACATTTCGTCGTTTCTGATCCTGTTCGAACGACACATGAGATTACACCAGATTCTGGAAGAATTGGGGATTATGTATCTCATTTATAGCTTACTGAAGGAGGTGGCTAGTATCTGTGCCAGGGAGCCTGACGACAAGTTCAAGGACTATCGGTATATCAAGGAACTGCTGTTGAAGCGATTTAAGCTACATGTGGACAGATTTCAACAACCTTTTGTAGAGCATCGGAAGAAGAGAGGCGTGACTTTTATTTCGAGTGGAAAATGTATCTTGAAGGGTGGTTATAAAAAAAATGCCTGGACAGGCAATGATTGAATAAAAATTTATCTAGGCAGCTATGTGATTGTAGTTTTTGTTTTAATTTTTATAAGAATAATCATAACCACCTAAGTTTCTGCATTGCTTGTAGATAGCACTGTCTAAAAAAAAAGTTCCAAGCTGAAATGCTCACAGAGTCCTGAAAGATGTTGTAAACATTTGGCAGTAACGTATTCATACTGATCTATCGGCAGAAACTAATTTTAGGCAGTTTTACAGTTGAAAATATGAGTGGGGGGGGGGGAAATTCAAAATGACCTAGAGGGCTGAGGAGGATAATGCAATTACTAAACCAGTCATTTTATTGTTTTCTGTATCCAGTAGTCTGGTATTTTTTTTTTTTATGTATGTATGAGGAATATATTTTATGATTGATATTTTGCATTTTCCCTGTCCCATAATTTATCATGATATTTTTCTTTTAGGGTTTTCAAGATGGCAAGTACTTATACTTGAAACTTTTATCCAGTTTTTTAGACTTGTGCATAGTTTTGAGTGCCCATCTTGCTTCATCACGCATGGATTTGGCTTTCCAGCATTTGTGCTTGTGTTCTAGTACGTTTTCTTTAGATATTCTGTTATGCAATTTATTGATATGAATTTTCACATGGTTTTCCATGAACAAGGTGAAAAGATATGCCAAACTGTAAGAGGTCGTTGAAAACATTAATTATTACAGGGTTTCCAGTGACCTATAAAGTCGGAGAAACCAAATACAAATACAACACCACAATAGGCAAAATGCCCAGCGAGGTGGCTGAGAAAAAGATGCCCATAACAAATATGAATGTCATATATTTCAAAAATAAAGCAACCCAATTAAAAATGTAATTAGAAACATTATAAACAATATATACACTTGATAAAATATTATACAATGCCCATAAAGAATACTTATGGTTGTCTTATTCTAAGTATGAATAGCTTCTCGATTTACCCCAACATGTTTATCGTACTTCTTTTTAAACGTGTCAATTGTGTTACAATTTACTACCACCGGGGGTAAGCTATTCCATTTATTGACAACCCTATTATAGAAAAATTCCCTGCGACACCATAACCTTACATTGTCCCTTACCAATCCATACTGGTGTCCCCTTGTAAAAGCAGTCGATTGGCGGTGAAATCCATCTCATTGAAAATTTTGAACACTTCGATCATATCACCTCGACATCTGCGTTCATCCAATGTAAACATATTCAAAAAATGAAGTCTTTCTTCATAACCCAAGCCCTGTGTGTCAACAAGGACACGCGTAGCTCTTCTCTGCACCCCTTCAACCAAGTCTATGTCCCTCTGTAGGCATGGTATCCAAAACCTCACAGCATACTCCAGTCCACTACGAACTAAGCCTCGAAAAAGCGGAAGAATGACTTTAGGAGAACATGAAGAGACCTTTTTGAAAATTAGTCCAAGCATTCTATTTGCTTTTTTGACCACCGCTGAACAATGTCCAGAAAACCTAAGCTGCTCGTCAATGAGAATTCCCAAATGGGTGACCCTAGTTGCATCCAGGATAGTGACACCATTCAACTGATAAGAGAACCGTGGGTTGCTCAAACCAAAATGAGCTACCATGCACTTATCAACGCTAAACGTCATGCTCCATTCATTTGCCCATGCTGCAATCCTGTTTAAGTTGGTCTGGAGCAACTCCCTATCATTTTGATTCCCGATTACCCCCCTTAGCTTCACATCATCTGCGAATTTGCTAGTTATCCCATTGATACCCTTGGATTGGATTGGATTTTAAATTTATTGGCGCAAGGACCAATTTGATCAAACTGCGCCAAAACAAATATAAAAATAAGAAAAATGTCCTTTTGTCATGTTAAAAACTAAAACCGTGCATGATAAAAAAGCAACATGAAACATAAAACAATGACATAAATTGTGAAAACTATAATTTGTCGTATAAACCAATGGCTTTGATGAATTTAAAAATGCGAGATGCATCGCAATGGTCAGATAAAATGTCACAAAGTGAAAGATGATTCAGACCAAAAGCGGTCGTAAAATGATGACGATTGTACGAACAAGTAAAAGCATGAGCAATGGTCAATGGACTTTGACAATGAGGGCACTGCGGTTGACTCTCACGTAGCAAAAGATATGATTGTGTGATACGACTGTGTCCTATGCGCAACCGGGCAAGCAGAACTTCCTCCTTTCGGTTAGTTCTGCAGCTCGAACACCAGTGGCCAAGTGTGGGCTTGATGGCATGAAGTTTATTATTAATTTGATTGTTCCAATGATCCTGCCAGCGGCGATGCATCACTTCCCGGAGGATTGAGAAGTGGTCACTGGCAGGAACCAGAAGGCTATTGTCAATGTTAGTTGTTGTTCGAGAGATGGCTCGTTGCATTCAACATACAGACTCTCTAAAGGAGATGTCCAGAAGGCTCCAGAGCAAATGCGGAGAGCGAGATGATGAACGGGGTCGAGCACACTCAGATAGCTCCGAGGTGCTGACCCATATACAATAGAACTGTAGTCAAGCTTCGATCTTATTAGAACTTTATATATGTGGACTACTGACTTACGGTCTGCTCCCCACGATGTAGAAGAGATGACCTTCAAGAGGTTCATCGTCTTCATGCAACGAGCTCTTAACTGTGCAATATGAGGTTTAAAAGTGAGTTTCATTGATACCCTGATCGAGTTTGTCGATAAAAAGTGAAAACAGTATGGGGCCAAGGACACTTCCTTGAGAAACTCCACTTGTGACGCCTGTCCAACCAGAGAATTCCCCGTTCACCATAACTCGTTGCGACCTATCTCTTAACTAGATTCTATCCATTTCAGCAAGTTGCCTCCAATTCCAATCTCGTGTAAACACTTCAAGAGTTTACCATGTTGGACCCGATCGAATGCCTTCTGGAAATCAAGGTAAACAACATCTACATTTTTGCTCTTACCCAAAGCCTTAGTCACGTGATCATAGAAACAAAGGAGGTTAGTTACACCAGGGTTCGCACATCCTTACAAACTCCTTAAAAAGTCCTTACTTTTTATTTCCCTGTGGAAGGGCCCTTATAACTCCTTACTTTTTATAGCCACTCCTAAAAAGGTTTTTTTTTTTCTCTGAAGGAATGAATGATCCTTCTTAGAATAGGCATTCCCCATGGAGATCCCAATAGTGTTGCTTAGAAAAATGAGATAAGGGTCCCCTCCCCAAATAAAAAGAAAGGGAGAAAAGAAAAAAAAATCTTTTGTAATAAGAAACCTGGAAACAGGGAAGGGGAATTAGAACATCCAATGTGGCTGTGTGTGTGGAGGGTCATTAACAATCCTATCCACTCAGGTCAAGGAGGTCAGCTTTCTGAGTGACGTCCTGCTTTGATTTATGTATGTAGTTTTTCTTTTTATACCGGATCTCAACTCAGGTTTTGTTTTCAAATATGCCTGGTGGAAAGTGTACATTTAATAAAACTTGGTTGCAAAAAATTGAGTATAAAGAATGGCTGCTGCAAGATAGCGACCGCTTTGAAGCGAAATGCGGAATTTGCAACAAAATATTCGTCGTATCCAACATGGGTGAATCCGCTGTTAGAAAGCATATGAAAGGTAAGTCTTAATTTCATTTTTTGTTTACTTTTTAAGATTAAGATTGTCAAAGAAAACATTTTTTATAGAAATCGCGTGCTTCAGTGATTTTAGTTGAATAGACTATTTTTAGAAATAGTCTCTGTGTGCAATTCATTGAGCAGCAATTAATGAAATATGTTATTTAGCCGGCTGTACATGTAGTAAGAACCTTCCGTTGAATAATGAAATAGTAGCCGTTCGGCTTCGGTTCTAAACTATAGGTTTCGGTCTTTCTGCGCATAAAATGCCCATGCTGCGCCAAAAATTATCAAATTTAAAATTAATAATTTGGCAAGATAACTTTTGTAAAAGAAGCGAAGTCTAAAAAGAGGTGCGTAATTTGATTCGTGAGGATCGCTTTTTAATCCTTCTGCATCTTTTCCCTTGATAGCTATTTATTAAATCTCTGCAGTCTATTATAATCTACTGTTATTTGATTGATGGAATTAATTATTATTCTGCATTTGTGTAAAGCTAAATATTTGTAAAATGATGTGGAATAAACCACATGTATAGACGTGATTTCTGCGTATTTTTGCGGAATTCCGTATTTTCCGACATTAGTTTTTTGAGTTTCCGCAAACAATTATCGTTTTACGTGCATATTTTGCGCTCGCAAAAAAATACATTAAGCATGCCATCTTCCGCTTGCGCTAACCAATCAAAACGTGCTCTCACGTGTATGAAGAATAAGGGGCCATTAAAGTATTACGTCAGTGAATTTGTAGCCATTTTTGATCCCCTGTGAGCAAAACTCTGACCACCCCTTGTCAGCAAAATTTCGTCAGCACTGCCCCCCTACCTCCTAACGCATATTGGTGGGATCAGAAACATACGTGGGGGGGGGGGCCCTCCTGCGCCGCCCCCCCCATCCACCCAGACGGGGAAAAAAATTTTTTAAACATTTTTTTAAAAAAAAACTTTATATGTTTCGTGATGAATTTCATAAAAAAAATTATTTTCTTTCGAAATTTTAATTAAAAAAAAATGTTTTTTTACTTCAAAAAAGATTGTTATCAAATTATATATGTTGTCATGATCAATTTCGGGCGCGGTAGCCCAGGTCGATAAGATACTTGCCTAAAGTACCAAAGGATGTTTAGAGGTGTCCCGATTTATTGTGTGTAGGTTCGTTGGATCGTGGGTGCGGTAGCCCGGTCGATAAGATGCTCGCCTACCAAAGGATGTTTAGAGGTGTCGCGAGTTCGATACCTGGTTCGTCCTTGTCAGAAAACTTTCCTGACACAGGGGTACAACAAAAAAAAAAAACGGCGACTTGACCGCAGCAAAAAATTGCTACCGCGGGGAGTCCCCCATCGAGGGGTTAGCGCACCAACCTCTCGATGAGTATAAAAAAAATCAAGCCTGCCGTTCGGAATCGGCAATAAATTGTAGGTCCCGGTCTAATTAGCCCTCGTGTGCAGAATGACCGTGGTGCGACAAAAATGATCGTTGGATCGTCCCGTATTTTACGGGACAGAACGATTTTTTTTTTCCTTATTATTCGCGCCGCTTGGGAGGCGCCCCCTCCTAGATCCGTGTCGCCGCCCCTCTAGATCTGCGTCAGTTCCAGATGGCATAAAAATTACAAATTACATACAGTTGCCTCTTATCAAAAAGTTGATGAATTCTGATGGTCTTTGTTCATATAATTTCATATCAGAAGTTGTTGATTTTCAAGAAGGGATGCAAATGACTTGCAATATTATATTCTGCTCAAGGGCTATGCAGGGCCTGCCTTGGAGGGGGGGGGGCACTTTTCCTTTGACTGGGAATTTTTTTTTTTTACTTTTTTTCCCTCAAGAAAATTTTTTTCGTCGGGCCTATGATCGTGGCGGATCCCCCCCCCCCCCGCTCTTCCCGACGGGGTACCACCCCAAAAATTTCTGGATTCCAAACTTGGCCACGTTTGATAGAGGTTCCTAATCTAGGAATAAATTTTTCATAGCAACGCCTCAAAGGGAAAGAATACATGACCCCCCCCCCCCAAGTTGCTTTTGCTCAGTGTTGAATTGCATATCTAACAGGAAATTATAATTTGAATAAATTTTTTTTTAGTTATGAAGCTGTTTTTGTGATTTGCAAAATTGTGAGAAATAGATGAAATTAAAAGATACAATTCTACTGTCAAATTTAATTTTCAGATAATGCTTTTAGAAAAGAAATTCTTATTGTATCTTGTTTTTCTTTGAAATATCTTGAGGTTTATTGCTTATTAATGTGTTTTATTCTTTTTCAGGAGCTAAACATAAAAGTTTTGTCACCAATAAGTTGCAGTCTGCAGGGACAATGACAAATTACTTACAAAGCCCAGCATGTTCATCAAATGTACCATCTTGTTCTTCTGGGGAACTCCCAACATCTGAAAACACTGTGAATTCATTCGTAACAAAGAAAGAAGTACTGGATGCTGAAATTCTTTGGGTATTGAAATGTGTTAAACATCATTACTCGTACAAATCTTGTGAAGATGCTTCAAAGCTCTTTCAAGAAATGTTTCCTGACAGCGAAATAGCAAAAAAATTTAGCTGTGGAGAGAGGAAAGCTGCCTACTTGTGTCACTTTGGATTAGCACCACACTACCAAGCAATGTTTTTAGAACAGCTTAATGCACTGGAGAAGTATACTCTTCTTTTTGATGAAAGTCTTAATAGTAAAAACCAAAAAAAACAAATGGACATGTACGTCAGATATTGGAGCTCAGGTGATGATAAAGTTAGGACTCAGTATTTAACCTCTGCATTCTTGGGCCACTCAAAGGCTGATGATCTCCTCTCTTCTTTTTATGAAGATACTAGAAAATTGGATTTGTCAAAACTGTTGCAAATCTCAATGGATGGGCCATCAGTGAACTGGAAATTCTTTGAAAATTTGCAGCATGACTTGCAAAAAGAATATGGAATACAATGTGTGATTATTGGAAGTTGTGGCCTCCATATATTAAACAACGCTTTTATGAAAGGAGCATGTGCAACTAACTGGAATATATCATCTATATTGAGCAGTTTATACTGGATTTTTAAGGATTTCCCTGCAAGGAGGGAGGATTTTCTCAGTATCAGCAAGACAAAAAAACTTCCCAGGAAGTTTTGCCATATCAGATGGCTTGAAAATTGTCCAGCGATTGAGAGAGCAATTGAAATTTGGGAAGATATTGTGACTTACATAAAAAAAGTTGAAAACAGAACATTTCCTAAAGTGACATGCAAGTCCTTCTCAATCATCTCAGAAGCCTCAAAAGATTGTGCTATTTTGATCAAATTTAATGTGTTCTTATCTATTTCAAATATTTTGCAACCATTCTTGATTGCTTACCAGAGTGATAAACCCTTGCTGCCTTTTTTTGCTGAAGACACAATGAAAATGATAAAACAGTGCCTTAAGCTCTTTAGAATAATTAAGAATGACAGCATTGAAGCAATCAAAACAGTGGAAAATCTCTGTAAATTTGACTTCAGTGATGAAAGCTTACATTCACCAAAACATAATGTTAGTTTTGGATTTATTGGGGATGAGGTACTTAAAGAGAAAATGTTCCAAAAAAAAAGTGACAGATAAAGATCACCTTACATTAAAAAATGAATGCCAAACATTCATAATAAAATTCGTTCAGGCACTTATGGAGAAATGCCCCATAAATTACGTGTTGGTACGAAATTCATCATGTTTAGACCCAAGATACATTATTGTGACATACCAAGAAAATGCAAAAACAAAGTTCAGAAGAGTGCTATCTTATTTGTCGAAAAAAAAAACAAATATCCAATGAAGATGGAGATGAAACTCTTAACCAGTATGAGGATTTCCTACAAGTTGTGAAAAGAAATCGGTTTGAAACGTTCGATCCAAGAACTATGTCATTGGACAGTTTTCTCTTCTCATACTTGAGTGAAAAAAAATATGATAGACTTTGGAGTGTATTCAAAGTTGTTTTGATCTTGTCCCATGGACAAGCATCTGTGGAACGAGGTTTTTCAGTGAATAAAGCCATTGAAGTTGAGAATTTAAAAGAGGAATCATATATTGCACAAAGACTGGTGTATGATCACATAAGGTTGTGTTGTGTGGTTCTAAATGTTCCCATCACAAAGCAATTGAGGCTCTCTGTATCGTCTGCCAGACAAAAATACACCCAATACCTAGAAAGTCAAAAACAGCAAAAACAATCATCAGAAATGAGGGAAAAGAGAAAATGTGTTGAAGAAGATATTGCAAATTTAAAGAAAAAAAAACAGTGTATTGAAGGAAACATTTTAAAGAATGAAAAAGAAGCGGACATGCTGGCAGAGAAAGGGGAATCAAAAAAAGACCTCTCCTTGTTTTTGAAGTCCAATATATTGAGAAAAACAGTAAAAGAAGAATTATTCATTGTCAAAGAAATTGACAATCAAATTGAAATAAAAAAGAAGGACCTAGATAAGTTCTAATTCCTGTCACAAAATTGTGCCACTACATGTGGAAATTCACCAACACCTTTGAGTTTTGGGTTTCATGTTATATCTAGTTTTATAAATAAAAGTTTAACAAAGTTTTTTTACTCTGAACAGATCATAATAGTACAACTTTTCTTTTGTGTATGTATTGATCCACTTTCATTAAGAGTGGTGAATACATAGTTGCGACAAATATAATTTTGTAAAGGAAATCCTTTTCAGCTTTGGTTTTTTATTTTGAATGATTGAGGGGAATGAATGAGTAATTGGAATTTTTATAATTCGTGTGACGCTATAATGAGTTACACTTTTGACCAAAACTTGAAGGTTTTATAACACTTCGGTGACAATATAAAAGTATGGACTATCTGTATGTGGATTTTATTATTTTATGAATTCTTACAATGCTGGGTAGCAAAAAGAAAAAGTTGTAATTTGTAAACCACTCTGCTCCTATATTTTTGAGATGAAGGAAAGTTTGTGTGGCAGATTCAAAACAAGTTTGCATTTGTGCTTCCTCTATTTTTTTTCACTGTAAAACTCGTAAATTATGAAGTTTGCCATGACTCCTTAAAAACGATTGAAAACTCCTTAAAAACTCCTTACTTTTTGTTTAGGAAATGTTGTATGAACCATGTACACATGACTTCCCCTTCCTATATATAAAATATTTGGCAAAGGTCAAGGAAATATTCAAATATTTGGTAAAAGGCAAGAAAAATTTCTGTGATGGAAGTGGTGAGGGGGGGGGGGAAGGGGGAGGACATGAAAATTCACAAAATTTGGGTAAAGATTTCGAATTATATTTCTTCTTGAGCTTTCGTGGGGGAAAGTCGTGGAAATTTTCAAGTTTTGGTCAGGGAAATTTTCATGACTTTCTCTTGTGGAATGGATTCCCAGTAGATCTTGCTGGGAACCCTGTATTTTTTAATTATGATGTATTGTCAGAAACAATGAAAAGCGCTAAAGAGCACCCTTTGCTTTTCATTTTCAACCATGTATTCCAATGAATGACTGGAAATTGTCTTTCTGTTCTACTAACTCATAAAGTTTTGCCTTTTTTTTCCTAACTACTTTGTAGGATTTTAATGGTACTGATGTAAATGAAAATATTGGCAATTTAATATCACTGGGGAAAGGGCAGTACAAACTGGCTTCCATTTATGACTTGTTTCAGTTTAATTACTGAACATTCTCTCAACTAATAAATTGTCTACAGTAATTAAATTTATTTTTGGTCTGTTAATGAGGGTGCAGCTAAATAGGAAAATGTTCTAACAACCAGATTCAACTTTGGAACAACCTTTAGAAAGAGGGTCTATTTTATTCTGGGGAAAAAAATGAAGAATCCTCCAGAGTTGGTAGTAGAGTTGACTCTTAATTTTATGAACTAGTTTTTCACATGTGTACGGGTTTGTAAAAACGAGCATGGACTGTAAATTGTTGTAGCATGAATTAGTATTTGTTTCTTGATCATTACTTTTGTTTTGTGTTGGCCACCACAAGCCAATTTTAAAGAATGTCAAAGCAGCACTAAAGACTACAAACAAAAAAAAGTTAGATATATAGATACTAAACAGATTTTTGATATGACTTTCAATAAAATTTGACAGAAAAACAAATGCAGGGGTGGGAACTCTGCGCTGCACTGCGCCAAAATTAACATCTTTCGCCATCCTGCTCAAATAGTGTAATTTCGTATTTTTCTGCACCAAATAGCAAATTTCACTTCAGTATGCCCAGAATTTCAGAAAGGACATCAAAAATTTTTTGTTCCTGCTTGCTGTGAAACGATTCTTTCCGAAAAGGGCGTGTTTTATTCCACTGTACTTCAACTATCGCCTTATTTAAACTATCGGCCCATCATCGGGCTTTCCATCGCGAAACCCCGATAATATCGTGTTTGTGCAACTGAAGATGGTTTGCAATGGTCTTTCAGCTTTAAAGCGCAAATGTGAGTGTTTCCGTTTTCAAAAAAAAAAGTCGCCCCAGACCAAAAAAAGCAGCAAAAATTACTGTAGTCGATCGTCATTGCGCCAAATCCTGATGTTTCTTGAAAAAAAATTTCATTCCAGGAGTGAAAAGCGCATGTCCACCGATTGCTAATTTAGAAACTTTGCCAAATAATAAGCGTTAAATCGTCAATGTTGCAGAATAACGAGTATTAAATCGCTTATAACGCCAAATAATGAGTGTCAGATTGCCAATCTTGCCAAATAATGAGTGTCAGATCGCCAATCTCGCCAAATAATGAGTGCTGAATTGCCAAACATCGTGTTGAATTCTTCCGAGATTCTCACCCATTTTGCAACAATTTTTTTCGGAGTATAAAAAAAATTGAAAACTTATATAGAAAATTTTTAGCCCATTTGAAGGACGGCTGTTCCAGACAGCAAATAGTGCACTCAGTAAGCAAAAATCATCTTAAATAGACTGATGCAAAAAAATTTTTATCACAGCCGCTCTTTCAAACAAGCCGGTGTCAAAAGCCTGAAGCACAAAAAACAAGCTAATGAAAAGATGTTTGATAACAAAAGACAGTGCAGTTGTTTTATTTTGAAAAGGGGTGAGGGTAACGAAAATATTGTTAATTTCGCTGCTCCAATTTATAAATATCTGCTCAGAATCCTATATTTTGCTGTTCCAAAACTGCTCTGAATCCTCAATTTTGCTGCTCCGAAATAGACTTTGTCACTTCCCACCCCTGCAAATGTGAATAACAACCTATTAGAGAAGACAAACAAATTTGATGTGCTACATCGCATCGGATGAATCCATTCTTGTTCTTCTTGTATTCCATGTATATATGAGAGATCACATATCCAGTAGCACATTGCTTGTATACAGGGTATGAAAAAATCACTATTTTTTTGATTAAAATAAACTGACTGCTTACTAAGTAAAACAAATCTTGTTAATCATTAAGAATGCATATTTTCATATCATATGACTGCTTTTTTCTTTTAATCATTCAAATTTAATTAAACATTAATGAATAAACTGCAAACTGCATTAGACTATTGAATCAGTTCAATTATTAGAAATTTAGTAAAATAGATAAAAATGCTGTGAAAATCTATAAATATTAAATATACAGTTAATTCATGATAAGTCGAGCTCTGATAACTTGCTAAACCATTTAGCAATAGAATTTAGTTTTTAGCAATAAAATTCAACATTTGACAATAGAATTTGGCAGATTAATTTAGCAGGTTCATTTGTCTGCTTGCGAAAAGTGAATAGCTTTCTCACGAAAGGTCAAAAATAGACAGTTAAAAATCACTGCATTTTTTGATGAAATAATATTGCATACACTTTATTTACAATTTGTTTCATTTATACTAGTATCATGTATGTGTCCATATCCATAATACAGTATGTATGTCTAGTTTTATTTCTAAATATTCTCATTCAATTAAATATGATTAAATTAGAATAACTTTTCGAATTTCTTCATCTCCAGTAGTTTGACATATTTTACTAATATGATCGTAAATAGCACTGATATTTTAATAAATATTTTTCCCACTCTTAAATCAAAATTTCCTATAAGCCTAACTAACGATAACTCAAAGTATTTTTTGTTGGACACTACACATTCAACTTATTTAAGATTTAAGTATATTTATATTTTATTCACTTCAGAATATTTTGGCTTGTATATTTTTTTTATGGTTTTTGCTATTTGTAGAAAATGATGTTGTCATCATGTATGATGTGCTGTTGCAATGCCACTTGTTGAAGAAAGCTTATGCTGAACCTTGTTGTCCAATCTTGAGGTTGGTAGCATTTTGTTTGTTTTGTCCCTGTTGCACTTATTTAGTGTTACATTTGTTGCTTTTCCAAGAATCGATTAGTATGCAGATAAAATAATTTTTTTGAACGAAGTAAGTGTTAGATTGTGGAAGAGTTTTTCTTTGACCAGTGTTTATAAAGTATGTAATCTATAAATTATTAAATATATTCAACACATACAAGAAAGAAGTGCCATAAATAACTATTTAGTGTGTGCCAGTTGTGGTGTTATTACTCATATATACAGCTATGCTAATTGCAGCCGAGATATAGGTATATTTGTCTAACTAACTGAAATTCCCTCTAAATTGCATATTCTTATTTTTAGTAGCGCCACATTTGAATACATAACTATTGCATGTAAGTTTGAGTAAAATAATGCAAATTTTATGAATTCATTCTTGTTCAAATTTGTGTGCCATTTTCTCTTTTTTTCTAAACTAATTTTCTCTTGAATTAAGATAATTGAGAAATGAAATGATTGAATGATTACACTATGCAACATGATTTTTGTCCTTGGTTAGCAAACTTCATTTCCGAATGGTTTGCAACTAAAAAAGCACTGAAGCAGCAATTTATTGCAGCAATTTTATGCTTTAAACTTTGGTGTTTGTGATGAAGGGATTGATATTTCTGAATTGGTCATTTACCATTGGCTGATTAGAATGTAGAAAATGACAAAAAAAAAAAAATTTGCTCTGATAATTTTAAAAATGATTAATAACTTACAACTTTAATAATATAAGTCACATATCTGGATGTTTTGGTTGATTTAATTCAGGGCTGGATAAATCCCAGGCTGCCATGGCAACTAACAAATTAGTATTGGTACATAAACTTTTGTGTGTGTGGTTGTTAAATTGGAATCTGAGGGTAAAACAAAAATTTTGAAATTTACATTGGTGTATTATTCATCAGTACCGAAGGCAGTCAAAAAAAAAAAAAAAAAATGTGCTGGCGCCCAGTTCTTTTTGTAATCTGTCAGCCTGGATTTAACCTGTCCATTTTCCACATTTTGCACTAGTTTCTCTCACATCGGATTTTTTAATATTCCTTTTGATGAAGTTTTAGGTAACCATCAGAATTTTTGGTTGTTATTCCACTTGAGATAAGAAGTGTGTTTTTAAATAAAGTCCACTAGTGTTTTTAAATAAAATCACCTTTATTATTCTTCAGGGTGAGACTCTGTCCCCCTTCAAAAGAGTCTTGCCCATATGTGGAGATAGACTTGAATGTGTGAGGGAGAAATAATGATTGAGGCATTAAAATAGATATACTGTGATTGAATCTTTGACAAATCGGAAAGACCCAAAAAAGGAATTGTCTCAAAACGGTATATTGAATAGAACTTGAGGAAGACAAAGACAAAAAAGGAAAAATTTTAAATGCATGAATTCTGGTAAAAGAAAAAAGACCAGTCATTAAAAAAAATTTAGCATTTAAGAGAACATAAAAAACACAACTCGCACTTGGGTCAGCAGCAAAAGCAAGAAAGATAATTACTTTTCTAACGAGGAATCTAGCTTTAGTCTCTCCTGTAGTCATTTTTTTGAATGAATGATTACTCTCAAAAATCTGTAAACACATGATATGCACAATTCATCCATTTGATCTGTAAATTCCTCAAATAGTCTTTGAAAGGCTTGTTGATGCTCACATCTAAAGGCTGCACAATTGACGTTAGCACACCTGGTATCAAAGCGAATGATGTTTTCGATTTCTTTGCCTCTGCTTTGACATTATAGGTTCTGTAGGGTTGGAACATATCTGATACAAATAATACCGCCTAAAGTACCAAAGGATGTTTAGAGGTGTCGCGAGTTCAATACCTGGTTCGTCCTTGTCAGAAAATTTTTAATGACACCAAGTACAACAGAAACGGCGACATGACCCCAGGAAAAATTGCTGCAGCAGGGAGCATACCCCCATAAAGGGTTAGCGCACCAACCTCTCGATGAGTATAAAAGAAAAGGTTGCCGTTGGAATTTGGCAATAAATTGTAGGTCCCAGTCTAATTAGCCCTCATGTGCAGAAAATGATTGAATGATAAGTTTACATTCCTGCTACAAAAATTATTTTTCCATTTTCTTCCCTTGCAGTGTGTCATATTTACTGTAATTACAGTAAAGAATGTAGAATACAAAAACTTCTGAAAAAGTCAAAGTCCAATAAAGAAGCTTGGGATATATCTGTTTGTATGCTTAACAGATTCTTAAGTAATCTGGTTTTTGGTCCAGCGATGGTTAACCATCTTTAACTTATGGAAAAATATAAAAATCTGTACAAAAATAGAATATCCAATATTTCACCATATGGTTCATTGCATTATCCACGCTCATCTCAAAAAAATTCAAAAAGTATGAGTGCTTACCCACAAAAGAGCACCTTTACCAAAAAATTTTAGACCTATAGCATCTATGTGTCTTTCTTTATAAGAAAGAACACATTAAAAATGTCACTGTAATTACTTTTTGGAGGTAAAAAACATGAAGATAAAGTATATATATTTATATACAGTAAAACCTTGTTAAGTCCTCGTTTTTTTTTTCAGGCTTGTCCAGCTTTCATAGACAACAATGTTATTAAACCCTCATTTACTCATCGCTAATTTCGGTTAACTCATCACCATGAAAAAGTTTGAGAGTAATAGATAATTTCTATGGTTTCCTTAAAAAAATAGCTTATTGACATCATTGCCATATGCTTAAAAGTCACCATAAAAGCTTTATGTACCGAAACGGCACAGTTCAAGTACCGAAAGTTATGCTGGGGAAGTTCATTGAACAGCTAAAGTTTTTGAAACATTAAAGACTGTTTGAGCAAGACTTGATTTCTGAATGGGTCCCATTAATTTAGGGCACCAAATTTAAACAAATTATCCTTGTTAAAAAACCAGACATTTTTTTTCAAAGTTGAGGTCTTCTAATGTGTGTTTTTCCCTACCCTGGGCCCTCTACAAGTTCCTCAAAGTGGACCCGTGTTCGAAATTACCTTGTAGTTAAAAGCATGTGAAAGATTACCTTGATAAATTTTACTAAGATTACCTTGTAGTTTCATGAACTACTGACAAAGAATTAAAACAGTAAAGTTAAATTTTTTTCATCTATATGTAAAATTGATGTGCATTAGTTCTGTCTAAAGAAAAGCTAACTATTCTAACAGTTGCTCTGATTGGTCTAAATGAAAAATTACTAGTATGAATCAAAGTGTACCAGTATATTTTAACGCAATAAGTTAAATAATAAAAGCTCTAAAAAGGTAAAAACTTCAATTTTTTTTCTTCTGCAATCTAAAACTTTTCTAAATATGTCATTTTAATTCATATGTTAATGAATGTTATATTACTTTAAATTGATACAATTTTCACAATACTAACATTAAAACTGGCAGCACTTTGCTTGAGTTGTCACTCGGCTTAAGCCGTCATAATTTTTCGATAACATGAGGTGTCGACTTATCAAGGTTTTACTGTATATGGGAATGACGATGTAAAAAGTACCTTAATTTTTTAAATTTAAAATTTTATTTTCTATGAAACATCCAAGATTCGTGACATTCTAAAAGTTATTATTAGTGCAAAAAGTTATTTTTTTGCCATTTCTGATATTCCAGTCAGGCAATGGTAAGTGACCAATTAACAAATATCAATCCCTTCACCACAAAACCAAAAT
This sequence comes from Pholcus phalangioides, assembly GCF_987345545.1. Classification (NCBI taxonomy): domain Eukaryota; kingdom Metazoa; phylum Arthropoda; class Arachnida; order Araneae; family Pholcidae; genus Pholcus; species Pholcus phalangioides. Next base: position 760,842 of record NW_028301608.1, on the reverse strand, counting down.
TTGAGAAAAATAATCTTATATGATTGTGATTCATACAGGGTGATTGCTCAGTTCCTCATGCTGCATTTTACTGGCGATGATCCTAGAGACACTTCCAATTAGAAAAATTATCCGAATAAGAAGTGGACCTCACATGAGTCAGTCATGTGGTTGTTATATAGTTACTAAAATAAAGTTAACTATTAATGTGGACATCCCATCCTCAAAAACCCAATTAGAAGGGTGTTGTTCTCATTCTGAAGCCGCCGGGGGGGGGGGGGGAAGAAAAATAATACACTTTTTTAAGTGTGATATTCACTGCGATATTTCAATTTTAAAAACCACAGAAAAGTTGGTAAAGAACAGCATAATGCGCTTATCTGTTAGTTTAAGCTGTTCTTCCCAACTTTTTTATGGTTTTTCAATTGAAATCTCTCTCTGTGAATACTGCACAACATGGATTTTTTTTTTATCCTCAGAATGAGACGGGCAACAACTTTATAACTAGGTTTTTGAGGACGGAGTGTCCATATTAAGTTAATTTTTTTTATCTTAATAACTATACAACCCCTTTCAACATGAATAATGTATTCCAGTTCTACATGTTATTTGGATACTTTTCCCAATTAAAAGAATGCCTCTAGAATCAACGGTTCACCTGTAAACTGTGGCAAGGGAAATTATGGAATCACCCTGTGTTCTAAATCATTAATCAAAATATTGTTGTTTTAAATTTTTACCATTTCAGACAAGTCTTGAGCTCATCTGTCAACAGAGATCTGAAACCAGAACAGTTCATGAAATTCATTTTGTTGGCTCGTTTATGGAAAGTTTTTACTAAAAAAACCGAAAAAGAGCATGTGAAAGCTTTGGTTGCAAAAGTGAAAGTTCCTCAGGACTTCCTGGAATTTATATCATTGTTTCCTGTTCCAGAGATTTCATCAGTCTCCACTACTGTTAAAAGAAAGAAGATTGCTGTTTATTTCTTATGCAATAAATTTCCGAAAAATGTTCTCATGGATGTAAAGCAGGTAAGAAATTTATCACTAGTGATTTTAAAATATTTTCACTTATGGAAACATTTGATGATATTGTGACAGATTTGTAATATTTTTATTTTGAACTCGTGTTTATGCGTAGGTGAAAGGGAACAAGATAAAAAAAAATGCATAGGTGAAATTCAATACAAATTAGGTTTTTTTTTTCACAAGATAAGACACAAGTACTTTCAGAAAACAATTCATTAAATCGAGAAAATTTGTTAAATGGAGTTCGGACTTAATTGTCTGTAGCAAGGCATTCGAAATAAGTATTCATTTTTAAATTTGTGGTCATGTCCATGGCACAGCGTTCACTGTTTTTCTTCTAATGCCGGGTGAATTTAGACTGATCTGCAAAAGAAAGTGGATGATAGATGAGCGCAAGTGGAGCATAAAATACCATATCAACTATGTCCTATCTCTAACCATTTTGGATAGAAAAAAAGTATGTCAAATCTGAAAAAAACATAAATTTGTAAAGTTCCTGGACAAATCAGAAAAGTATTTAGGCACCAGCACAGTTTCTTAAGAGCCAAGCATGGTATTTCATTCAAGAAAAACTCTCCTATAAATAATGTTTCCTTTTACTTTTTCATGTTAAAAAACATAGCATAATGAAATCAGAAAACTTTGTGGCACTCTTAGAATCCAATTTGGAAATTTATTCCATTTTAGCACCATATTTAGAAATTTTTGGGCTCAATACTGATTTTCTAGTTGTCATGGCAACCTGGCGACTGGGATTTGTCCAGCCCTGAACTAAGTACATATTTGAAAATTATCGAAAAATCTTATAGGATGACACCAATTTCATCAAAATATATGGATTTAACGGTAAGCTACAAGTGCTGAGAGATTGGTGAAGTGCAAAATTGAATTGTCCCCAAAATCTGTAACTGCCAATTTTGCAAACAGCGAAATCTAGCTATAATTGGTCAAATTTACCAAAACATATGTTACACCAAAAAGAGCCTACAATAAACCATATTGGTGTTGTAGTTTAGGAGACATTCTCTTGTTTGCATTACATCACTAAAATCGCACTTGACAAACATTTAGTTACAGATTTTAATGACAATTTGATTTTACACTTCAAAGATCTCTCAGTGCTTGTAGCTTGCTATTAAATCCATATATATTCCGATAGAGGTGGTATCGCCTTATAGGATTTTTCTGCAAAATTAAATTGTCACCCAAAATCTCCAATTCCGAATGTTTGTAGAATGTCTACTTCGATGAATGTAGATTTCAGTGATGCCAACAAAAGGGCAAATTTCTCCTGAACTAAAACATTTATGGTCTATTGTAGGCTCTTTTGGAAGCTGGTGGAATGGGCAAGTTTATTATTAAATTTGACTGGTTGTAGATAAAAGGGTGTTTGTAAAATTGGTGGTTACATTTTGAGGACAATTCGATTTTGCACTTCACCAATTTTTTGGTACTTGTAGCTTACTATTAAATTCAGATATTCTGATGGAAATGGTGTCACTTTATAGGATTTTTTCTGTTATTTTCAACTATGTGCTTGGCTTGTATGTATGTCGTTCGGAAACTTCACAAATTCAGGTTTTAGATTTGATACATTTTCCTTATATCCATCATAACTCGAAAACAAAGATAGGGAAGAGATAGGTGTTTTATGCTCAACTTGGGTTCATCTTTCACCCACTTTCATTTGGCAGATCAGTCTAAATCGACCTTAAAGTTCATGCTATACTATCTGCGTGTCTTTATATCTAAATTTTACCTTTTTTTCAGATTCTGTGTAATGAAACTTTGGTGAGTGTTGACAAAGTCACTACGTCTGTACCAGTTACACTCCCCTTCGACATCGATGGAAATGGGTCATTGTTCTGCATTGACAAAGGATCTGTGGTTGAAAATGAATCACATTACAGATTAGCAGAAAATCAAGATCACCTATTCAAAGACAGTGATGCTGATGAATACCAGTATCTTCCGAGCTCCAGCAGGTCACTAAATTCTTCACATGGAGAGCTGTTCAAAGCTGTTGAAGAAAATGTTGATGTCCCAGACGAGAATAGACTTGTTCTTAACGATGCTCAAAACATAAATGTTGATCGCAAGGACGATGCTGAAAACATAGATGTTGTTCATAAGGACAATGCTGAAAACATAGATGTTGATCATAAGGACACTGCTGAAAACATAGATGTTGGTCATGAGGACACTGCTGAAAACATAGATGTTGGTCATGAGGATGCTGCTGAAAACATAAATGTTGATCATGAGACCGATCATCCAGAAGATGATGCTGAAACAAAATGTAAAGAATCAAATGATAACTCCTTCAACCTGCGCTTCTCTTTAAGTCCAGATAGACTTCAATGTAGCACTGAGATTTTGAAATCTCCAATCGATTTGACTGTTGATAAAGATTCTTCCAAAGAACCACTTGAATTTTTGACTTCGGAAGAAACAAAAAACAAATCTACATGTAAAAATAAATCAAATAAGAGAAAATACATCAATGCAAGTGATTCAGAGAGTTATACCTTATCACAGAATGAAATGGACAGCAAAAGGTCTGAAAGCTCTGAAAAAGCAAATAAAGAAACCAATAGAAATCATATAAGTCCTATAAGCTCAAAAAAGGGAGGCAAAAGAATAGCTATGAGCAATGACAGTTTTCTAAACATTTCTGATTCAGCACAGATGAATGACACATCAATGGGAGATCTGATGAACATCAGTTCTATTAATGCTAGTGTGGGAAGTCTTTCTTCAGAAAAACTCTCAGAAGAAGCTTTTGAACGTTGCAAAACCTGGGTGCAAGAATTCGATCCTTCAACTGATTCAGAAAAATGTATAGACAGTTCTGACAGTGCTTCAGAAAATGATAGCCAAAATGGATGTGATAGTGGACCAAAAATAATAACTTCGCCACCTTCATCACCCATAGCTGTAACTAAAGTAGGAAAAAATTCCTTGGCCTCAACCTCACCAAAGAAACAGGGTTGTAATGAGACTTCCGTTATCAGAGAAGATGATAATCAGCAGTCGATTAATATCAAACCCATGCAAGAAGCTTCTTTTGCCTCTAAAAAATGTGATCTCTTACCTGAACTATTCGTAGACGCTGAATCTGACAGCAAAAATTCTAGTGATTCATGCATTGAAGTGCAAGAATCTGATCCTAAGAACGCAGCATTAGGTTTAACAAACCCCTCAGAGTTATTGGGTGTTTCTGATGGAGTCAATTCAGATTCCGTCTCTGCGGATAGTAAGGAGGAAGAAGTTGTTGAAGATAGTGACATTCTCGTTATTGATGAAAAAGAAGATCATGAAGATGAATGTAGATATGTGAAATGCTTATATCCTGGCCAAAATTTACCCTCCAAGGAAACGTTGCCACATTCCAGAAGCAAAAGATTAAATACAAAGAATATGAATCAAACCAAGAAAATCAAAGATAGCTCACAGAATTCTTGTATCAGTTTGGCTAGTCCTACATTATCTCAGAAATCATCTAAATTAAATGGAGCAAAGAAGACATCACCACATAAACCAGAAAACAGAAATGATTCCCCAAGTAGAAAACGGGTTAAACTTGAAGAAAGAGTATCTAAAATTACGAGAGCCAAAGCAATGATTGTATCGTCTCCTGCTAGAGAGTTGCGTAGTGCTGTTTCTAAGCCAACTGAAGTGTTGAATTCACCACTGAGAAAGTATTTACGCCAAACTCCAGTGAAAGTAGCAAATGTCACCACCACAGCCACGAGAAAATCTCAGAGAAAGTCACCAACACCAAGTAAAGTAACACAATTAAATGACAATCAGTCCAATTCCGAATTTCATTCACTAGACACTTCAGACTGTGAAACCAGCGAGTTTGGTTCCCCATCATTATCAATAATTGGTAACAAAACACTCTCTTGTAATACAGAATCAGGATATAGCTCAAGAAAGCTGCGTGTGAATCTTGCAATAAACAATGCCCTTTTCAATTCGGAAAATAAAGACACTCGCGCAAGTGATAGGAGTTTGCCCAACCTGAAAGATGTAGGTGAAACACCAAGCAAGAAGAAAACCAGCAGGTGCAAGACAGATACAAGCTCACAAGGTTCTCCAATGAAAAGGTCTGTTAGCTGTAAAAACATTTCCAGTTCTCCATCAGCAAAAGATAAGAGTAAGATATGAATTTTTATTTGATAGATCAAAGTAAATCTTTAAGTGAGGTTGTCTGTTTTTGACAGTGGAAAAAAACGTTTCAATGTTTTCCTTGAAAAGTCACACAGTGTTAAGTCCGGGTGATCGTGGGAGCTATGGCAGAAGAGGAACATTTTTGGAAGCTTGTCCAATCCAATGAGACAATTCAGCATTAAGGTACTTGCGCATGTTCAGCAGGAAATGGGAGTGGGGGAGAGCTCAGTCTTGTTGAAAAATGATGCCTCATGTCATCATGATGTTTCTGTAATTGTGGCATTATAACCACAGTTGTAGCATAAGTACACTACACCAGTAACAGTTCGCTCTGTAAAAAAAATGGCCCGTACACATGTGAGGCAGAGATTAGTTAAAAACTTAGCGAAACGCATCAACTTTACGGAAATCACGAACGTGTTCCCCTACTGCATGGGGGTTTTCTGTTCCCCAAATGTGTAGATTGTAGCTATTTACCTAGCCAGACAGATGTAAGGTGGCTTCATCAACAAAAATCATTTTCTGAAGCAGTGAATCAAATCGGCCTGGACATTGATACAAAAGTTTGTACAAATAATTCAATCCCCTGAAATCAGTATGGCCTCATATGAAGATTTTTGCTTACAATTTGCCACACTGTTGGTTGCAAAATCCTCAATTCTTGACTTGTATGATTGGTTGATTTTGCTGGACTCCTAGTAAATGTTTCCTGCACATCATTTACGGTCTCTGCAGATAGACCTAGTGTAACATGACGATCTAGGATCCCTCACAAATTCCACAATTTCATTAAATTTCTTGTTTAGGTCTCCAGGGACAGCTAGGCTACCAGAAACCACCCGAGGTACCATCTGATATTTCAGCTCGGGCCAGCTAATGAAATTACATTGGGAAGCTCAAGAACAAACCAGGAATGTATCGTTAAAATGGTACACTGGCAGACTACTTCATTTTGCACCATTCAAGCATCCTGTTCTTTTGAACTTGTTGTAGCACAAATGAATTGTCTTGTCAGTGGGTGTCTGTTCAATATTTCGTACAAAATTTCAGCTGCACCAACACCACTTACTGCAATTTAGCAAATTCTAACGTACAGAAAACTTTTTGTTTGCTCATGAAAGGCATTTTAATTCACTGACTGCTTTCAGTCGAATGTGTACTGCCATCTATGGCAACTGTTATAAAAAACTTGAATTGTTTCTGTATTCAGTGTGCAAGGCTTCCCTCCGCTGCACTCGTCATAGTTGCCCCACTATAGCATTCCGTAACCCCACAGGGAATTATAGATCACCCTGTGTAATGTATTCATTTGATCGTATTGCTATATATTTTCTTGCCATAAAATGGCTTGACAAATCCTAGATGCCAAGTCGCTGTGACTGCATTTGCACCTAAAATTTTCTTTATGTAATTGTTCAATTGAAGTCTATAAATGACACACAAAATTTTCTGATTTCATGACAGCGTGCCTTTTAACAAAGGAAGGGGAGATATATATATATATATATATATATATATATATCTTTACAAAAGTCAGAAAAAAACAAACAATTTAGGACCATTCCTCTTGATCAAAAAATATATGCTTGACTCTCAAGAAATTTGGCTGGTGCATAAATATTTTTTTGATTTGTCAAGCCCTGCCATATTAAATAGTCTCATATTGTTATCGTATGCTGATGGATTAAAAGAGAAAATTATACACGCTATAAATTCTAGTCAAAATATCTGCTTATAAATAGCAGAGGCATATTTGTGGCTGTGCCACGTGGTGGCTTTTTTTTGCCACCGTTCTCCTGTTTCAGTTTGAGGTTTTTGACCACAAATAACTTTAATTCACTGCCCTGCACTACAGTTTGCTTAGGGCATTTTTCCTCCTTATATAACGATAAATAGTCATTTATAAAAAATTATTGTATGGGCTCTTAGTGATAATAAAAAGTGGGAAAAGAACCAAATTAGTGATTACATCATTTATAATTGAAATTGGTTTGTAAAAAAAAATAATCAAGCGCCACCCGTATTAATCAATAATAATTTTATAGTATAGAAATAGTGGGCAATAGCCTATACTAAAAGTAATATACAGTGAAACCTTGATATTCAGGGTGGTAACTATCGACCGCCCAGTAATTACACAAGTGATTCCTTGTGAAAAACTGATACGGAAAAGTGTTTTCAGTTTTTTGATTTGACCCATAATAAATGAGTTATAACGCTTTGAAAATTGATGACGTCACTTCAAAATCCTGCCAAATTCATCAAACGAACACCAAATGTTTGACTTGGCATTTTTTAAAACTGAATAATGATACAACCCTAAGAAATTGAGACAGTAAACCAGTTTTTTTTTCTCTTTTGTTGTGTGTGTGTGTGCACTTTCCAAATTTTTACGTGGTCGTTAATTTTTACGATTTTCCAAGATTGCAGAGTTTTTGAATTCATCTGTAAGATTAAAAAAAAATCCTGCTGCCCTAAAAATTCTGAAATTTTGCTCAAATGTGTTACTCGCCTAGTGTTAGTAAAGTGAACCTCAGCTTTAGAAATTAACCCAAGTGTTTTTTTAAAGCAAATATTGAATTCTCAGATTTTTGAAATTTATACAGTTTTTCAAACTTTATAAAATTCTAACCGGATGATCTCCAACAATTTTAAGATGAGATTTTTTTGTTTCCAGTTCCTATTCAGAAGTTTTGGAAGATTTAAATGTTGCATCACAGCTTTTGATTGTAATTCTGCAACACAATTAACTTGAGCAACACAACAAGCATAATGAATGAAATTGATCAGTTACAAATTGTCACAACGTCTAACAATTTTTGTAATTTTTCGTAACTAAATGTTCGTCAAGTACGATTTTAGTGATGTAATGCAAAAAGAGAATGTCTCCTAAACTACAACACCAATATGGTTTATTGTAGGCTCTTTTTGGTGTAACATATAATGTTTTGGTAAATTTGACCAATTATAGCTAAATTTTGCTGATTACAAAATTGGCAGTTACAGATTTTGGGGACAATTCAATTTTGCACTTCACCAATCTCTCAGCACTTGTAGCTCACCGTTAAATCCATATATTTTGATGAAATTGGTGTCATCCTATAAGATTTTTGTTATTTTAAAATATGTGATTAGTTCAGGGCTGAACAAATCCCAGTCGCCAGGTTGCCATGACAACAGTAGGCCCCTACTCAAAACCATATTTGGAACAACAGACAGTAAAAACATGGCTTTCATTTCGAAAATTAAGAGCTGGGGGAAGGGAATGTAAGCATGATTTTTCGGAAAAAAATTAAGAAACAAAATACACATATATGAGAGCAAAGGGACAGCAAAATTAGTTGTGCCTAGGGCGGCGACATCCTGAAGTCCGTCTGTGTGAAGAGGGGGCCCGGGAGCACACACACACACACAACTGTCCCCTTATAAACACACGGCTCTTTTCTTGATAACAAGCAGTTATTTTTAATTGGTCATTTGTTTTGGCGCAGTTTGACCTACAGTATATACTCGTGTATAAGCTGAGTTTTTTTGTGGGAAAATTCGTTCCTCAAATGGGTGGGTCGGCTTATACTCGGGTCAGTTTTTGACGAGAAAATATCGACCCCCGCAATCAATAGTAATTTTTGTAACTATAGATGGCGCTAATAATTAGTAGCGATAGATGACATTGCAAATCATCAGAGTGATTTTTGTAGCTATAGATAGATGGCTGTTGTGTTAGTAGGGTTAGTACTTTTTGGGTTAAATCCACGTGGTAATTTTTGTCCCGGGCATTACAAGTCGTGATCACCCACAGAAAAATCATTGATCTAGTGTTGTATCAATAAGTATCAACGATAAAAAATGGAGAAAGCTAAAAGATTTGCATATGAGGCGTCTTTCAAACTGAAAGTTATCAAATTCGCCGAAAAAAACAATAACTGTGCTGCAGCTCAGACATATAACGTCAATGAGAAACAAGAGAGAAAATGACAGAAAATGAAAGAGAAAATTTCAACCATGCGGAAGACAAAAAAGGCTCTTTGAGGAAAAGTATAGGTGTTCCTGAACTCTCTTGAGAAGGAATTGAATGAATGGGTGCTACACCTCAGACTGAAAGGTACAATCGTGATAAGGACAGCCATTCATCTGAAAGCATCAAAATTAGCTGAGAGTGTTAAACTCAGAGACACAAATCCAGAAAAGTTCTATGCATCCTCAGGTTGGTGTACTCGTTTCATGAACTGTTTCGACCTGTGCTTACGCCAGGGAACAAAAATCGCACAAAAACTCCCAGAAGAATTGGAAAGCAGAATTGAATCTTTCCAGAAGTTCATAATTGAACTGCGAAAAAGACATGGATTTGAACCGTTACAAATCGGTAATATGGACGAAACCCCAGTTTACTTTCGATTTTCCAAGCAATAGAACTCATTCATTTCATTCCATGCACCGCCCAGACTCTATCGACCATTGTCAATTTTAGCCATTGCCCGGATGAGGGGGGCTGGGCAATGTAAGCAATAGAACTGTTGATGAACTCTGAAAAACAAACCATCTTTGTTAGAACAACTGGGCACGAAAAAGCATGATTTACGGTCGTGCTATTGTGCATGGCTGATGGAAAGAAATTGCCTCCAGTTGTGATTTTCAAAAGGAAGAAAATTCCTCTGAACATGAAGTTCCCACCAAGAATGATCATGAAAGCCCAGGAAAAGGGCTGAATGGATGAAAAGGGCATTCTACAATGGATCCAGGAAATATGGAACAGAAGGCCTGGAACCGTGTTCAAGAAACCGGCATTATTGGTATGGGATATGTTCAAACCCCACAGAACCGATAATGTCAAAGCTAAGGCAAAGAAATCAAAAACATCATTGGCTTTTATACCAGGTGGGCTAATGTCGATTTTACAGCCTTCAGATGTGAGCATTAACAAGCCTTTCAAAGACTATTTGAGGCATTTGTGGATCGAATGGATGAGTTCCGATGATAAAGAAACTACAAAAAAGTGGTGCCTTGAAGAAACCTGACATTGGCCTAGTGTGCCAATGAGGCGTGGAATTCTGTTTCCACCGAAATTATTATCCAATCCTTCAAAAAGTGTTGTATCAGCAATGCGATGGACGTAACTGAAGATGATATCCTCTTTGAAAGTGACAATTGCGATGACAGCCCAGATGAAGATAAAAACGAAGATGCCACACCCTATGATGATCTGATGGATTACGATGAGCTTGGAGACTCAGAAGAAACGGTTTAAAAAGTTTGAATCATTTTCTATTGTAAATTTGCTTAAGCTATTTATTTTGCTTGAAAATATAAGAATTTTTTTCTCTGAATTTCACAGATTTTTTGGGGTCGGCTTATACGTGGGTTTTCAATTTATTGTGGTTTTGGTGGTCCTGAAGTAGGGGGGGGGGGTCGGCTTATACACGAGTATATACGGTAATTGGTCCTTGCGCCACAAAATACATAATCCAAATCAATAAATATGCCCCATAATAAGCCTTCATTTGAAAAAATGACCAAGTTCTGCATGAATCATGCAGACTGGAAAAAATTTCAAAGTAGTCCAAATCTTTTTTGTGAAAGGTAAATAAAAATTTATTAATATTTCAGGGCGACAATTGCAGTCAAAAAGGAAATGAAAAATCTTCATTGCACATGCAGAAATTGGTATGAAAATGTGACTCGATGAATAATCGATAGAAAATATCCAAAACTACTAATTATTTTGAATATGCCAATTCATAAAATGCCTTAAATGTTATTATTTTACTGTTTTTACAAGTCACCTTCGTCAAGCTACCATTTTTGCGATCTTCGTTCAAGTTTTTTACACGTGACTGTTTAGATGAAGTTTTAAAATAACTCAAAAATATTGCCATTTCATTGATCAACATGTAATCTGATTAAAACGACAGCATATAAAAAGGATCGCATAGTAAACACAATGCACTATGCATATTCCCTCAGAAAAATTGGCCTGATAAGTGAAAGAGAAGAAATCACCACATTTTGGCAAAAAAGTATTGATTTGGTTAAAAAAAAATTTCAAGTAGATCTCATTCGGCTAACACTTTACAAATCTGGTGATAAATTTGCCAATATAGTGGATGAAACTAACACGTAATTACGCATAAGCTAAACGTAACAACAAGGTTATACTATCACACTACATTGGGAGAAAAGCGCCAATCGTGAAAGAAGAAGGCCGAATTTGGCTTCTAGTGGGATTGAATATTTCAGTTCATTTTCAAGAAGTGACAACCTGCTGCTGGCGGAAAAATTCTTTTGTTGGGTGTTTGGCGCATAACTGCCCGTTAGAAAAATGACACGTCACAAAAATTCAAAGCATCATAACTCATTAAATATTCGTCTGATCCTAAAACGGAAAACACTTTTCCATATTAGTTTTTCACAAGGAATCACGTGTGTAATTATTGGGCGGTCGATAGTTACCACTCTGTATATATAGCTATACTTTGCAGACCAAGAAAAAATACACAAGAAAAAATACTAGCATTCAATCCAAGGTTTTTGTTTCTTGGACGCTGAGCACTGTTTCTTATATATTTTTCTATGCTGATTCTGAATCCGTCGTCAGAAATCATCCATCAGGCACCAGTTTTCCGCAATTGCATTTTCCATTGTTGCGGGTTAGCCTAACCAGCCTTAATACTCTATACTTAGAAGATTAAGGCTATACTTTTTTAGCTTAATAATGGGTATTATGAATATTAAAACTTGCCTCATCTGACTAAATATTATGGAATAGTACATCAATATTCTTTTGAGATACCTCTGATCATGTGCTAGCCATGGGGACAACGGAATTACGAGCCCCTTTCACCCTTTCTAGGGAATTCCTGACCAAACTGTCCAAGCTTTGCTCTTCGACCAAAGCAATTTGAGCACCTTTTTTGAAGGAAGACGACTCAGTCTATTGCAATTCTTTTGCATCAATTTTTAAAATTTAAATGTGTGATGGTAGACATAAATACGGGAAGTATCGATTTGTTTTTATGCTTGGCAAAAAAACCTATTTTTTACTGGCCTTTTTACTCTAGTTTTTTCCAGCTATGGCAAAAACTTACCAACCATAAAAATTGATTACTAAATCAAAATTCAAATCTGTCATTTGCATAATGAATGGAGAAATAAATGTATAAAAATATCTCGCAAAGATATTTGGGGAAAGAATCTATTTTTGCCGGGCTAGTTTTTACGATGGTTATTTCCACCTATGGCAAAAACTTGCCAACACTGATACAGTAAAATCTTGATATAATTATAATCTGTAGTCAAGGAAAAAATATTGTTGTAGAGGGAATTATTGTTATATTGAGCATTGTTGTAGTGAGGTTTCACTGTACAGTAATACGTCAACTTACACTACCTGAGTTATGCGATTTCAGAATTACATGATTTCTTGTGAAAAATTCTTATTTCTGAAATTCAAGCATAATCACTGGATTATTGCCAAGATATAAAAAAAATGTTTCCTTCAATCAGAACATATGTAATGAAATTATATATACTATTTTTTTAGAGGTTACAGTAGTATATAAAGATGAAAACTTTGCTAGGATTTTAGTATGGAATTCCAAGGCTTGTTTGATATCTGCTATTTTCACAGAAAAGGTCACATATTTTATACCTGAAAGTTCAACACCGAGATTAAAAAATAATTTGTTAAATGTATTTCTCTTTGATGACAAAATGCATGTAGTCTGTAACTTTCAATTAACTTCAACTCATGGCTCAAATTTGTTTCTTTTTCTCTAAACACGAGTGGTTCATTTCTTTTAATTGGTCGAGGTGTTATCAAAACATTCAAAGCATTTTCTCATTTGCGTAGGTTTCAGAGTGCAAATACAGATTTTCTGTCTTTTTTACCGGACTGTATTGCAGTCACAATGCAAATTAAATTTATGAAGCCCCCATATAGAAGAGTACCATAGCATTATAGTCATAGTAAGAAAGAAAAAGACAGGTGTTCTTTTTAGAATTTGGTCTCAATTAACTAATATCTATATGCATTTCTATTGAAAACTATAGCTCGACCTACACAGTTGTCCCACCCTATTGTATAACTTTGGAGTATTACTGTGCTGCTTTTATTTTAGAAAGAATTGGTTTACTTTGGACAAATTTGGTATTTTCATTGCAAACGCAAATGGTAAGGGTATAAGATTTTTAAACGCTTTTGTAAAAAAATTTATGCTCATTCTTTTGACTAATAAAATTAATACCAGGTATATTATGTTCATATAATTCTTAAACCAGAGTTTGTGTATTTCAAACAATTTGTTTGTATTAAATTTTTTCTGGAAATGTGATGCTAGATATTAATAAGTGTGGAAAGTATGAATTTTTAATGCTTGACACAAACACATTATTGCCAGAACATTTTTTACTGCAGTTTTTTCCAGCAATAGCAAAAACACACCAACTTGAAAATTTCTTAATTCTTATACTTAAGTTTGTGTTCAAAACTATCTTATTTGCATTTGAAAGAATAATCAAATGCTCAATACTGCCTTGCATGCATAAATAAGGGAAAAATCAATTTTTGCCAGGACAATTTTTTACCACTGTTTTTCCCACCTATGGCAAAAACTTGCCAACCTTAATTTATAATAACTCCCTAATAACGATTTGTTTCTCTGGTCATCATTATGTAGGCTTTTCACTATAGCATGTTTAAGTATATAATAAATTGTATAAAATGTAAGTTATTAGAGAATTTATACATACAAAAAAGGGCAAAGGAAAAAAAGGTTTTTACATCAACCTAATTCAAAATGTGCAGCTGAGGAAGACCCAAACATTGGGCGTGTGACAGCAGTTTCTAGTTCTACAATTCTTATTTCTATTTTTTAATGAAGGCTTTGAATTTTTTGTGATAATTATTATTTAAACAGCTATTGATCATTAGTTAACAAAGGAACTGTTACTCTGCATATTAAATATCAATACTAAGTGGCTAATTGTATGTACAAGGTTTTTACCGGTAAAAACCCAACCCTGGAGGATGTTTCTTTTTTCCCTCTATTGAAGAATGAACCCTCTATTTTTGTCACGAAGGCTTTGTGGTCACACTATACAGTCGTCCCTCGATATTTGCAGGGGTTACGTTCCGGGAGTGACAGTGAGTACGTAAAACCCACGAAGAACACAAACTATGAATTTATGCTTTTTTAGACATCTTGTTTGTATCTTCTTTGTGCAGCAGACGTAGATGGGGCGTTCAGTGATTCTCGGCTGTTTTCAGTTATATATGGAGTATAGTAGCTTCCTACATGGTTTCACCTCTCGACAGGGGCAATGGCTAAAGTTGATAGAGCCTTGACAGTGCTCAGTTTTAAAGAAAGAATATGATAACATAGCTTTATTTCCCAAGTTTTATTCATGTTGAAAAATGTACCATAGATAAGCCTATGTCAGAAAACAATTCATTGGCGATTGAAACTTACAAAGCCCTTGCGCTTTGTTGCTTATAATGAACTTGTCCCCTTCTTAATCTTGATCATCATGATGTATCTCTTCGGTTTCAGGAGCAGTCAATTCCATTAATCCCTTCCTTTTTATGATCATGGTACAATATAGAGAAATTTTTCATAGCTCGTAATGGACACTTTTTTTTCCAAAGAAAAGTTTGTGATTTCGCTGTAATATTTTATAAAAAAAATTTCTCCAGAATATTTAAATTGATTAAATTAATGAATGTTAATTGCATATATGACTGTTTTAGGATTTTTTTTTTTATCAAGTACAAATTTCAATACTATTTTAAACGTGGAATGATTTGTTCTAAGATGACATTTATGCAATGGGATTTTTTTAAAGCAAGAACTCTAGAGCTTAATATAGTTTATGTTGAAAAATGAGAACTATAACCGATACATATGATTATATGAAAATTATTTAGTACCACTAATAAGTTAGCATTTCAAACTTGGTATTAAAAATAAATAAAATCTAAATCAGAAAAATCTGATTAAAATTTTGATGATGAATTTTCTGATGAAAAATTTTGAAGAAAATCATAATTTTTTGATCAAGATCAACCTTACAAGTAGACTTGATGAACAGGAAGAAATTAGCAGACATTTTGTAACAATAATTTTCCCTCTATTCATATAAATAAATGTTTGTTCCATGCAAGACTATTCACAGGGTTTATTATTTATCCCACACACAAGTTCAATATAAGGCCTTACTTATCTTTTGAATTTAATATTATACAATATTAAAAATATGACTCATATTTTTAAAGACGCAGCATTTAAACCACTAGCTATTAATAAAATAAAAATTAGATTGTTTTATTCTCTGCATAAGTTAATATTTTAAGGTGAAAATTAAAAAAAATCTGATTTAAATAAAAACGATAGCGATTTTTATTAATTGTGCTACCTAATATGATTTTATCCTTCGCTCTAAATTGAATTAATATCATGGACTTTTGTTATGACATTTCAGTAAAATAACATATATTGTAATTGTATAACTTATTTATTTTGATTGGTTTCTTTTCTATCCAGGTGAATTTTCTCCCCCCAATTTACGCTCTCCGGCAAAAAGTAAGAATTTTATTCCAAACATTCCTTTGATGCTTTTATTTCTCTTAGTCATGATTAGATTAATTTTCATTTTTTCGCCTAAGCATGGTAAGATTAATTTCAAGTAATCTTATTTCATCTGTTTGTGTATACGCAATAAAGATCCTGCTTGTTGTTTAACTGATGTTGAAAAACTCATCATTTGTGAATATTACTGGTCCGCGTAGCTAATTGAAATGCTTGCAGAGACATCAAAATTAGTTTTAAATGTTACAAGCCAGGGGTGCACATTAGGGTGGAACAAAATTTTTTTTTTTTCAAAATTGCCATTGTAATAGAATTTAAAATATGTCTTTATGTGAAGAAATGCCATTCCTAATTTTTTCTCCCAAAATTCAAACTTCTTGAGGTTTTTCATAGCCCCTGAAGTTTTACGCATGTGTGGAATTCTGTAACATGACAAAGGGGAGGAGGCTTTCCTATTTCCCTGAACACGTGATTCATTCAGTAACCTCGATGTTTTTCCATTGTTTTCAGTATTCATTTGCAATCTTACCCCTTAACTGAGAGGGTGTATAGCAGTCAAAATGATGACCAGAAGCTTTTATTGTTGTGACATTTTAGGAAATATCTTAAAGAGTGGGATTCTCAGGTCTCGCCCACCTATGGCGATGTTAAGCTTTGTTATCTGCTGACTCAACGTAATATGAAGGCACAACAATCAAGAAAAGATCCAGCTATTGCAGACATTCTTGAAATTATCGTGCCAAAGACATGAATGATGAATGAACACCAGGATCTCTGCCACCGGACTTATCCCGTTGCCGAGATCTCTTCCAGCCCTGCTTCGTGGCAGAGTCTGGCACGAAGTGAGTGCACCTAACAGTCACGGAAATTGTTTGACATTGCAGCATGCCAATGTGATTTTGAAGACTAAGTGTAGCAAGTTGAGAAAGATCCCAAATTTAGAGCAAGATTTCTTGCAAGATGGCCATTTGTCGAGTAGATGTCCTAACAATGAAGAAATTGAAAAACAATGATCAAAGGAAAATGAAAATGGTATCCGTTTGAAGTCATCTGAAAAAGAAACAGTGGAAACTAATTTATCAACCACTGAAAACTCATTGATATCCAACGATTCTGAGGAAAGTGATCTATATGAGCCAAAACACAGATTACCGTTGAAGTTAGCATTTCTATCTACCAGGACTGAAGCTGGTCCATCAATCAGTGCCGAAGCAAGTACTTCATTTGCTTTTTGAAGTTCTACCATCATCCTCTCAGATGAGAACTAAATTACCAAATGTTGCTCTTGCTTGTGATAGAACTGGTGTGTCTGATCGATCAGCTGCACTTATTGTGAATGCTGTGCAGAAAGATGTTGGGTTATTGACGAAAGAGGAGCCAAATATGACAATAGACCAATAATTTCAATATGAAAATTAGAAATGAATTATTATCAGAAGCAGAAATTAGTACATTCTATGTTCCGAAAATAAACTTTTCTGCTAAGCACTCTATTTGGAACCCCCTTTCATGGGATCAAGTACGAGTGATTGCACCACCTATTATAAAAAATCAGGAAATGGACCCACAAAAATTATCTGAACCTGCTTTTTCATCTATACCAAATTTTCCGTGTCACACACAAGCAGTTGAACGGTGCATACGACTCGTAACTGAAGCGTCTCTTGCTGTATCAACAACCGAGAGTTGTGAAGGCTTCATTAAGCCAGAAAAAAATCAACGAGTACTCTTCCATCGTTTGAAAAAAAAAAAGATTATTTTGCAAAAAAGTGAAGTGTAATAACAGTGTGATAACAGAGGAAGCAATAGAGGCATTCTCCTGACACCTATATCGTCAAATTATGTTTTTATTTTTAATTTGGAACATGGTTATAGTTCCCCCCCCCAAAAAAAAGGATTTATTTTCATCCCCCTCTATCAATCACTATATTCGGAGTGCTTGAAAAATTCTCCTTTCAACTGCCATGACAGCTGCAAAGAAGCGAATATGCTTGTCAGTTATAACTTATATATAGAACTCTTAACTGGTTGAGTATTTCTCTGGGTTATATATATATATATATATATATATATATATATATATATATATATATATATATTATTCAGTTTTGCCTCATGTACTGAATAATTTTTAAATTAAGTGCTTTTCTTTCTTTAGAGAATGCTTTTTAAAAATCATCAACTTCATTTATGTTTGAAAAGATTTTTTAATGTGTACTTAAAAAAGTCTTTTTCCTCGAAACTTTAGGGGTCTGTGAGGAACCTCAAGATATTAAAATATTTTCCTAGATTTTGGTATAACTTCTTAAAACCTAGAAAGGCATCTTTTGAATACTAAGGCAACATCAATTTCCAAAAAAGTGAAAAATACCCTTTTTCGTTCCACTTTAGTGCACATCCTTTTCAGTCCAAAGGTCAGATATGCAGTATTTCTGCTGCTCATGAGCCAGAAACCTGTATATGTAGGGTCACCACATGACATATTTTACGACACTGCCATAATTTTGTATTAGTTCCAACTTTTTATTTCACATTATTTTCAATGAGGCCTATCAATTTTTTTAAATCAAGTAAAGTCAAACCTTTCTTTCTCAGAACTAATGGAGTCAAAAAAAATTTCCAAAATAGAACGTTTTTTAGAAATAGTTTCCTTTAGTAAGATTGGAGAAACACCCCAAAAATGGTGAAAGATATTTTACTCATTGAAATTTAAAATACTGTACTATATAGCTGTACTATATAGGGTGAACGTGCTCTAATCTGCAAACAGAAAAGGGTGATAGATGAGCCAAAGTGAAATATTCTACCAACCCTATTTTATTTCAAATCATTTTTGAGTTATGATGGATAATCCATTATGGGAAAAAGTGTTAAATCTGGAAAAACCAGAATTTGTGAAGTTTCTAAAAGACCTACACACAAACTAAGTATGCATTTGGAAAGTGCAGGGAAAATCCTATAAGGTGACACAAATTTCATCGAAGTATCTAGATTTAATGGCGAGTTACAAGCTCTGAAAGATTGGCAAAGTTCAAAATCAAATTGTCACCAAAATTTTTCATCACCCATTACGCAAACACCCTTCTAGTTTCAATCAGTCAGTTTTACGAAAAATTTGTTCATTCCACCAGCTTTCGAAATAACCTTTAATAAACCATATCAGTGTTCTGGTTCAGGAGAAATTTATGCTTTTATTTGTAATACATCTCTGAAAACAGCATTTGTCGAAGTAGATATTCAATGAAAATTCCAAATTGGTGGATACATATCATTGTGACAATTTGATTTTGCATAAGAAAATCCTTTTAGGTGACATTACCTCTATCTACATGATATCTTCATTTAATGGCAAACTTCAAGCGCTTAGAATGGTGAAGTGAAAAATCGATTAAAATTAATTTGACGATTGTAGATTTCTGTGATGTTTTGCAAAAAAAGACTGAATTTTGATTTTTTTTTTGCAGTAATTGATGACTACTTGCTTTTGTCATTTTTTTTGGTGTATAATTAGCAACTTTACTGATTTTGATGTTTTTTTTGGCTGTAATTGTCAACATCCCGTTTGAATCCCAATTTTCTTTTATGAAAGAAATATGGCCATGATAGTATTTATCACGTTGTGTGTATTGATATTTTTCTACCGGAACACCTTTCCTGGGCTGGACGGAACTACTTAGTGGGCCAGAGGTTGTGCTCCTCTGTTGTAAACATTTGGTATTAATACAGTGATACCTCGATTTTCGTAGATTTTTTTCCACAGAAAATTTGTCTTGGTTGCCTCCGATTTCGTCGATGTGCCCACTTGACCTTGCTGCTAATTTTTTTTTTCTCCTGTTCAGTGTGGCATTGCGTCAGCATCACCTTTTGCATCTAGCCAAACAATTACATTGAACCAAAGAAAATTTTTAGAGTCAGGCACAGCCCTTTGAAGAAGACGGCTAAGAACACAATCGAGTTGAAGAAGGAAATCAATGAAAAAAACAATCTTGTTTTTTTCAATCTTAATGCATTAAGATTTCAAAATCTTATCAGCAATTTAATGCTAATCAGTCGAATGTACGGGATGTCAACATCCACGATAAGTTCTATTGGAGTGAAAACGAAAGCTAATGTAGCGAAAGGTGTGAATGTGCTAATACAGACATGACTGCCCAGAGATAATTTTGGGATGGTTTGCGCTCTTTCCTAAAGTGCTAATGATACAGAGATCACACAAGCAATTGATGCTGTTAAACATTTATTATTAATTTCGATCAATCAAAAACAGATGACTATTCTGTTTTGGAGCCCATCATATGTGGAAAGGCAAGATCGGCATGTATGCCGACCTCATTAAGAAAATGCCTTTGACGAGTGTTAGTGTACTTGCCAGGGTTGGTAAAAAACCGAAAAATTGGGTTTTTTGGTTTAAACCAGGTTTTTTTGTTTTAAATAGTATTAACATTAAAAACAATAATTAATAATATTTCTTACATTTTCAAAAAAACCAACTTTTGCAATTTATTTTTTGCTTAATTCAATGGATTTGAAAATTCTTTTAATTTTATTATTAATCATAAAGATATTTTCTCCCGTTACTTTCAGTATGCTTAATTAAGAAACTATTTTGCAAAAACTATAATAAAAATTAGGTGAATAATGTATTTAATAAAGCATAAATAATGCAGATTAATTAGTGATGATTTACGATGTACGGAGTGATTATAACTAAGGTTCTGATTTCAAAACACTGTGAAAAAAAAGAATGATTGTCAGAATGACTTGAAAATTGACATGAATATATTCCTGAAGAAATGGAATTTTATTTGGTAAAGGGAAAATACTTATAAAAATGTAAAATTAATGACATCATCCAACATGTAGGAAATTTGCTTGCAGAATGGAAACGACAGCCAGTCATGGCAAAATGATAACTTAATTATAGCATTGCACGATTTCATAATTCATGGAAACATCACAAAATTGAAGTAATTGAACAAATAACTACAACTTACTCAAGAAATGTTAAATGTATTGTTCACTGTGTTTTGGCTATGTTAGCATATGGCACAGTTTGGCACTGTGTTAGCATAAAAATTCTTGTTCAACAACAGAACAGAGTATGCCATAGTCATGATGTGGATGCGCTTGTAATTCACCTTTATTAAACGAAACGCGCCCCACCTTAATATTCCTGAGGAACTTCTAACATATAGGGGATTCGCTGGAGATTGCAATTCACCAAAGTTTGCAATCTGACCACTGTTCATAACATTTTGAGGTACCCCTCCACAGCCAGAAGTTGCATCCTGTTATTGTCAAAATGGGTCTTCAGCAGCTGCTTTGCTGGTATTGCAGTGTGCATTTTGATAGAAGTTGTTCTATCCAAACATTGATGCCGTGGAAGTACCGAAATGATTATACTGCTGGCCAAGTACAGCATCATCGACTTGCACATTTTGCACTTTTTTTGGCAAAGAAATTTCCATTGCTTCAGGAGTATCCATGCAAATTTTCGTCATTTTAAATAGTACTTATTGTATAGTTTTGGAATCAAAACTTTAATTATAATCACCCTGTATATAGCTGATTATTTTTCGTAAATCTCTTACTACTATACAGTAGAACCTTGATTAACTGGGCTTAACAGTGAAAGTATAAAAAAAACAACTATGGAATATTAAGACTGGGTGATATACAGTAGGAGATGTGGTACTTATAGGAAAGAAAATTAAAATGTCTGAGGTAATGTGTTACTACTAATACACTTTGTCCTTTAGGGACAGCTGGTGTCTTTATTGGATTATAAGACCACCTGTGTGTGTGTCCCTGGGTATGATGGTGTCACTACTGTTGCTGCTTCTTTGTGAAGGGAAAAAGAAACCCTGTGAGATAATACAACACTATATTTAGATGTATGGAGATATCCTATTTGAGGGTATCTAGTGTGGATGAATCACTAGTGTAAGAAAGTTGAATGCTGACACTTCAATTCAAGTAGTGATTTGTCCATAGATAGCGTAAATCGGACTCACGAAAAGTACTTAAATTCCAGAGGATGGCTAAATATAAAAGTTTATTAATTAGAAGAAACACACGGTACGTTCACATATAAAAAGAAACGAGAATACACGGAAACATATAAAACGACATCTTGACTCTGCAAGAAACGAAAGCGAAGGAGAGGTAAAGAAAAGGCGTGCTCACAAAACAATGTGTTGGCAGATTTATAATATTGGGATGCCAACACCTACGAACTCTTGCCAACAGCAGCGCCACAGTACTTCCCCCACGAGTCCAAAGAACGTTAAGCTTGATAAGGTGTTACAAAGTGTTAAAAATTTTCAATGGGATGGATAGGATGGACCATGAACTTTTAGTACACCGCCAATCGACTGCTTTTACAAGGGGACACCACTATCCATTGGTGAGGGACAATGCAAGGTTATCGTGTCGCCTGGAATTTTTCTCTAATAGGGTTGTTAATAAATGGAATAGCTTACCCCCGGAGGTAGTTAATTGTAACACAATTGACACGTTTAAAAAGAAATACGATAAACATGTTGGGGTAAATCGAGAAGCTATCCATTCTTAGAATAAGTATTCTTTATGGGCATTGTACAATATTTTATCATGTGTATATATTGTTTATAATTTGTGTTAATTGCATTTTTAATTGGGTTGCTGTATTTTTGAAATATATGACATCCATATATATTTTATGGGCATCTTTTTATCAGCCACCTCGTTGGGCATTTTGCCTGTTGCGGCGTTGTATTTGTAAAACAAACTTTTCGTCCTGACCTCGTGACTAAGCTTTGTGGTGAGGCTGGAGCATTTAATAGAGATTATTTGCAAACATTAGATTTTCTGCACATTCGAGAGAATTAAACAAAAATGCAGGTTTCAAACGATCAATAGAAATACACTTGTATTCATTATTGATACGGAAAGTAAAAAATTTATCAGTCCTATTCAAAACTTCATAAAGTCCTTGGTAAGGCTGCTGTAGCGAATACCTCAAAGTGTCAACCCTCACAGAAAATGTGTGTGGATTTGGCCAAGTCCTTGTGCACAAAAATGGGAAAGAAAAGAAAAAAAGAAAAAGGGTGGCAGCTTTCAACCAGTGAAGTCACATTCTTGCTGCTCTCCAGCTTTATCGAGATGGACGGCACGTTAGTTTCATAACGTGCACGAGGACAGTGAAGTTAACCACGGTCGGTCTACAGAGTTCCTGGTCTACGGATTTCTTCGTATCACTGTCTGCGGTGCCTGTTTTTTGTGCTTTGCCTATTGCTTTCCTTCAGATGTGTGCATCAAAATACAGTGTGGATTTAGTCTTCTCGATTCATCGATGCCGTTAGTGTTCCCCCCATCCCCCAGTGATACGTCTGACCCTAATTATTCCTTGTGATTTTGTTTTTCAGCATTCTTTGGATACATTGCAAGGTAAGTGGTTGATATATGTGTGTCAACAATGGGAAAGGTAGGTCCCTTTGCTAATTTAGATAAGTCTGTAGTTAAAAATGTGGCTGGGCCTTGGAGGCGAATGAGTCCCCAGAGTTAAGAAAGAAGTTTGTTGAATTGTTGATTGTACAAGTAAGAGATAAAAAGAGATTAAGTGACGAATTGAATCATGTTGGTCGGAACTGCAATATTGCCAACAAGTTTGACACGATCATTATTGACTTTGTTGTATGGCAAACTGCCTCAAAGCAAGAAAAATCTGAAAAATTTGATTTCTTTGCCAATAGTGCAATTGAATTTTTTGATTCCCTGCATTTTGAATCATGCATGCATAAAATGTCGACCCATTTTCTGAAAGACAACGAAAACGTCACCTCGACTCCTATTGAGTCTCCCTCTGGTTCTGAAAAAGGGAAGCACAGGAGGAGAAAAAAAAAAAAGCAAAACAAGCAATGAATATTTCTAATTCAGAAAGTGAGGACAGTACTGATAATATACAAATTGATACAGCTAACAAGAATAATGATGACACTCTCAATTCTGATTACGGAAAAGGGTCAAAAGATGACAGAAACACTGACCCTGATCTTTCTAACAGTTTTCATTTAATCCCAAATGATATCGACCCAACTCCCCCAATTGAGAACAAGAGTGTTAGTGATAATTCCTCAAGTTCTACAATGAGTGATGGGAGCTCGAAAGCTAATTCATCAAGTAATTGCTCAACAACGGAGTCAGAATTAGCAAATAACGCTGATGAATATGTAAATAGTTCTGTAAATAGCATTGTAAACACGAAAAATGACTCCATAAATAGTGGTGATAATGTGATAATACCGATACACACAGATAATGACATTCAAATCAGTCCCAATCTCGTACAACCACAGGGAATAAATAACCCACCCACTGCTAATAATATCGTGGCTAGTACATCTACCACCTTAGTCGTTGATGACTTGAATGCCCCTAATAATCAATATACTAAAGATGGGTCTCCTGATTCACTTCTTACACCTACAGGTGTCAACAATGGACAAATATCAAATCCAAGAAATCTGTTAGCTGTTACTGACAGCTCAAAAAATGACAGTAATGATAATTTCACAGTGGTCACTAGAAAAAAGATACATTGAATAGTGCTACGTCACAACCAACAAGCACAGCAATTATTATATCAGACTGGGGAAAAAATTAGATTAACGATTTTGTGGCAGCCAAGAAGCTGTGTAACTTCCCACCAACATCCAAACCTACAAATAATACAGTGGTTGTTCAAGTCTTTTCTGAGAAAGACCACAGGTCTATTACAAAATTCTTTGACTCTAAAAAATTTAAATACTATACATATTTCACTCAAAGTGAACGTACCCTCAAATTTGTTGTTCGTGAATTTCCTACAAATATCAACACGCAGGAAATCAAAACAAACTTAGAAAAACAGAAGTTCAATCCAGTAAAAATTAGCAATATGAAGAACTATCACACTGGAAAAGCCCTTCCATTGTATCTAGGGAAATTCCCATCACTGAAAAGGACTTTGCAAATAGCACAAGTGTCTCTGATATACCCATCGAAATAGAGTAGTATAAAGGGCTACAGAGAGCCCTGTTCAATGTCGTTCATGTCAAAATTACGGGCACAGCTCATTTCGATGCAAACTTACACCTAACCGTGCATTCTGTGCCAAACAACATGAGACTCGGCTGTGCCAAGACAAAGGTAACATTGACGAAATTAAATGCTTTCATTGCGGAGGTCCGCACACAGCGACCTTTTCTGGGTGTAAGTCTAGACCCTCATTAACTCAGAACAAAGCACGACTGTTTATTCCCAAAGTTCCTACGAATTTTCAGGGATCAAAAATACTGGACTTTCCCTCACTACAGAGTCATGCTGTGAATGAAGATCAAGAAGATGATTTCGCAATTGGGCAAGAGCCAATTATCATTACACGTACTCAAAACAACAAGAATTGGATTACTGAAATCTTTCTATCAGTTGACAATGATCAGCTGACGCAAATCAACCTTCAAAAACAAAAAGATAATGACAATACCATCAGAACTGGAGTACATCCTCTCGCCAAAAAAGGATTAACCTCAAAAACTCTCTAAGAGTTCAAACTTGACCTAATTGAAAGACATGCCAGACTTAACTATAGCAGAGTGCTTCATCAGTTTATTGAATTCACCACCATTGCAGAGATTTAACATTACATCAATATCCGAAGCAAGTGAATCTCTCACAGATCTAAACATTGAAATGGACTATAACACAAATAACGTACTTACAGATCACTCACTATCAAGTGGTAATGCTGCCACGTTAATCGCCAATTCCCCTAACACACACACACTCATCAATAACACTTACACTCTCAGCACATTTACAGATCACCCATCAAGCCACCTTACTAACACTAGGGTAACACACAAGCCAGTGTTAGAGGCAAATTGTGTGGACATTAACACTCCAGCTTCAACAGACAAATCTCACAGCAATTCAGCTGAAATTAGTCATCTTACTGATACTTTTTGTCAACGAATAAACAAAATTTTAAGCCCAGGTGGCATGATCTTTACAGACAGTGAAATAATTGAGACTTTTGCGGAGGCATACAAAAGGCAACTAGCACCTAATCATGTACAACCACTACACACTCAAATTCAGATAAAGATCAGGGTACACTATCTACCAATAAGTATTTGGACACCTGTGATAGAAAAGAAAAACTAACTTTATTCAAAATCAATAGTTGGTAGAGCCTCCACGAGAGGCAATTACAGCGTGAACCCTCCGGGGCATACTTTCCACAAGTCCTTGTGTGACGGCTAGTGGTATTTTCTTCCACTCGGCTTGGAGAAGACATGCCAGTTCCTTCACCGATTTTGGACGGGTAGGGCACCCCTTAATTCTGCGATCCAACTCGTCCCAGAGGTTCTCTATAGGGTTCAGGTCTGGGCAGGCCAGTCCATTCGATGAACCCCATTGGCACCATGGGTTAAGCCTTGGTTAACCCTGCAGTATGACAGCTGGCATGGTCGTCCTGGAAGTAACAGGGGTCCACCCCGTAAAACTGCCACACCGTAGGAAGCACATTGTCATCCAAAATAGTGCAGTAGGCATCGGCATTGAGCTTACCATGAATGGGGACCAAGGGTCCCAGTCCATACCAGGAGAAACACCCCCAGACCATAATTCCACCTCCGCCGAACTTGACTGTTGGCACAATGCATTCTGGCAGGAGACGTTCTCCAGGCAGACGCCAGACCCAGACCCTGCCATCCGAACGGTAGAGGGTGAACCTTGATTCGTCGCTCCAAAGAACCCGTTTCCACTGATCTACGGTCCAATTTCGATGTGGTTTCACCACATTAACCGAGCAACGTGGTTGGACTTTGTGATCAAAGGCTTATGGGCAGCAGCACGACCATGAAAACCAATCAGATGTGCTTCCTTACGGATGGTATTCATTGAAACAATACTCCTGGATGCCTGTTGAAACTCCTCACGGATGAGGGCCATCGGTTGGGTGTGGTTCTTCCGAATTTCTCTGGACAGCACCCGTCGGTCTCTATCTCCCAGTTTCGTTGGTCTGCCGACTCGGGGCAAATTCCGACAATCACAGCTCACCTTCCACTTCTTAATCACATAGGCCACTGTCGATTTTGGGTACTTCAGCTCGCTAGATATGTCCCTTAAGGATCGGTCATTTTTGTGATACCCGATAATTATACCTTTCTCTAAATCAGAGAGCTCCGAACTGCGCGGCATCTTGCATGCCACTAATGCCGATGTTGTTTCCTACATGATATATACCGGCGGAGGGCGTGACGTATCTCAGGACCGCAGATATCATCATTTGCATATGTGTCCAAATACTTATTGATAGATAGTGTAGTACATTATGTCCATCAACACATCAGCAGATATGATGAAAAAATCCAACCAACTAGTGTTGACGAAGTGATCAACATTATATCCAATCTTAAAACAAAAAAATCATCTGGATATGACAATATATGTAACACAACATTGAAAAACCTACCTTTTAACATAATTTTAGCACTTACTGATATTTTTAATACAGCACTCAAAATTCATTATTTTCCAAAGCCTTGGAAACATTACATTATAAAAACTATACATAAAAATGGAAACAACATATCGCTACCAACCTCTTATCTTACCATAAGTCTTCTGACTAATGTTAGTAAAATTGTTGAAAAAATCATAACCAGCAGGTTGGAAACATATTGATGTTAACAGCATTTTAAGAATGGAGCAGCAGCAGCAGTGTTGTCGGGCGAGGCGTAAAACTTTGTGTCGTGCAGTTATCAAGGGTACACGAATGGGCCTTCGGCTCCGAAAGCCCATATCGATGATGTTTCGTTGAATGGTTCGCACGCTGCACTTGTTGATGGCCCAGCATTGAAATCTGCAGCAATTTGCTGAAGGGTTGCACGTCTGTCACGTTTAATGATTCTCGTCAGTCGTCGTTGGTCCCGTTCTTGCATGATCTTTGAGTCCAAATTGGCATTTGTCAGGATTGAGAACTAAACCGTATTCGCTTAGTCTCTTGAACAACACATCAAGATCATGTTCATGTGACTTCTCATCAGCTGACGCAACAAGAATGTCATCTAAGTAAACATAGCAGAAGTCGAGATCTGAGAGGATACTGTCACCGAATTGTTGAAATGTTTGTGCAGCATTCCTAAGGCCAAAGGTCATGTAAACGTATTCAAAGAGACTGTGCGATGTTATCACAGCCGTCTTAGGAATATCGCTTTCTTTCATGGGATCTGGTGGTATGCCTTTACAAGATCAAGTTTAGAAAATATTTTTCCAGCCAGACCGAAAGAAAAGTCTTGAATATTGGGAATATAGAATAACGGTTGGGAATAGTTACAGCATTCAACTGACGAAAGTCACCACATATGCGCCAACCACCTGTCTTTTTTTCAGCTAGGTGGATTGGGCTAGTCTGCGGGCTTTTGCTAGGCCAAATGATCCCTTGCTTCAAAAGCAAGTTAAACTCTTTCTTGACGGCCAACAGCTTTTCAGGAGAAAGACGTCTAGCCTTTGCGAAGATGGGAGGCCCTGAAGTTTTGATGAAGTGGGTTATGGCATGTGGTTTGGGTTGAGAATTTAAGACCGAACCGGTAAGATTTGGAAACTTTGCCAAAATTATATGGTATGGAGTGGCACCAGAAACTGTCGTTAGACCGAGAGAAGGACCAGTAGTAACTACACCAAGAGAGTATGGAGTTGTCAAATTATATCAACCAACTGGCGATTCTTGACATCAGCAAGAAAACCGAATCTCTACAAGAAATCGGCACCCAAAATAGGATTTGTGACATCGCCCACTAAGAAATTGATGAGAATATTCTCCTCAGTCCGAGATCAAGTTCAAAATGCTTAGTTCCATATGTGTGAATTTTAGTGCATTAGCTGCAAATAACGAAAGATCGTCGGGCTTAGAAACTTTGGCAAGTGATTTAGGGAAACAGCTCACAGCTGCACCACTATCAACAAGAAAACAAATTTTTCATACATCATTGTGACGTACTATCGGCATCATCTGGTGGCTTCCTGAAATTTGCATATCATTCTTGCAGATGTGTGTGATAATTCTACAGGTGAAATTTTTACTTTAGATTTCGATTTCCGTGTGATTCTGAATTATCCTTAATTTATGGAGTGTACTTTTGAGTTTGATATCCATGCAATAACATTGATTTCAACTTTTTATTTACATCTTCTCAAGCGTGAAAATTAATGTCTTCATATTGTCTTTCAATATTCAACTGCATAAATTCATGTTGGTTAGGATATTTTAAAAAATTAATTAATTAAAAATTACTTATGGGCCCGTAAAAAGTACATCGAGAAAATTCCACAGCCTTAATTAAGCATTTTTGAAGCTGAAACAGGCAGGTGGATAACTTGAAGTTCGGGGGGGGGGGGGGAAGAATCGAAATACCTAGCGCCCCTTAAAAAAGGGTAAAAAAATTCATTTCTACGTTTCTTAAATCCAGTTTTGTTTATTTCATGAATCGCGCAGGAAGTCGCCATATTGGTTAATTTAGACACGGTTTGTATGTCCCTCAAAGAAAGAGGGAGATATCACGTGATCCAGAAAGCCTCATTGAAGAAAACCCGGGCAACACCAGGTGTTATAGCTAGTGTTTCTTGTGTGGGAGGATTACATACTAAATCACTCACGTAAGAAGATTTTTGTGTCAAGCACGGAAATCACAGAATGAAACTTCGTCTTATCCGTGGTAATGCCTGCCGTGATAAACTGGGGTTTCACTTGAAGGAACAATAAATCAACACCGTCTTCCCAAAATGGAGGTGCACGAAATGAAACACGCAAGACTTTGGCTCCCGAAAGGAAAAGTTCAGTCTGATTGGCAGTTGTTTACATATTTGCCATAGTGAAAGAATGAAGACGCCAATAATAGGCCTATGAAAGAGAGGAATTATTCACTCACCATGAAACTGAAATCAAATCCAAGTTGCAGAGATGATTCATGATCCTTTGTAACGTACGAAGCCGAACTGGAACAAACTTCAGAAGGTAGTATCCAATTGTCCAGAAATATCCAGTATGGAAAGTGCGGTCACCACTATGGTTGATACCACTGGTATGAAGGTGATGTGCTGACACTTCAATTCAAGTAGTAACTTGTCCATAGATAGCGTAAATCGGACTCACGAAAAGTACTTAAATTCCAGAGGATAGCTAAATATAAAAGTTTATTAATTAGAAGAAACACACGGTACGTTCACATATAAAAAGAAACGAGAATACACGGAAACATATAAAATAACATCTTGACTCTGCAAGAAACGAAAGCGAAGGAGAGGTAAAGAAAAGGCGCGCTCACAAAACAATGTGTTGGCAGATTTATAATATTGGAATGCCAACACCTACACACTCTTGCAGACAGCACCGCCACAGATGTGTGATGCAATCCTTATTCATGATTTTGCTAAAGATATAGAGCATCAGAATGTAGCCAAAGGTTAGAAAATGTGGTAAGAATGAGAAATTTTGGCTTCTGTATATAACTTTAAATAACTAAGATACTTCATATAAAAATATATATATTCAGGCCATATTATGAGACTTTATGAAAAACCACTTCTACCATCTTATGCCATTTAAAGATATACCATCAAAATGTACCCCAAGAATATGAAATGTGGTAAAAATGAAAATTTCTGGCTAATAATGAACCAATATGATATTTTTCAAGGAAAAAAATCACATTTAGGCCACTTTTATTTGATTTTTTGAAATAAACCAAACTGGTTTTTTTTGTTTTTTTTTAAAAATCACTTGGTTTAAACCAAACAACCCTGGTACTTAACTGATTTTAAGACCAGCAGGGTCTGGTTCAAAAAATTCAAGAGGCACACTGGCATACACAGTGTTACTGGGCACAGTTCGAGTTCGGACAAGTCGGGTAGAAAAATGTGTGGCCGAATTCAAGTGATAGTGCCTCAAGAAGGACCCTATATAGTGCCTTGATACCTAAGGTTCTTATGGAGGGGGATTCCACCTTCCAATATACATCCCCGGAGCTGTGGTCATAGTGACGTACTCGCATTGTGGGGACCCGGGCTCGAGCCCCACCGTGACCACAGTGGTGGTCAGCTGAAGTTGGTTTTCTGTGGTTCCCAACTTCGTGGCGCAAATGCAAGCCGATCTCCCCGCTAAAAAGTCTAGCC
This sequence comes from Pholcus phalangioides, assembly GCF_987345545.1. Taxonomy (NCBI): domain Eukaryota; kingdom Metazoa; phylum Arthropoda; class Arachnida; order Araneae; family Pholcidae; genus Pholcus; species Pholcus phalangioides. Next base: position 729,884 of record NW_028301608.1, on the reverse strand, counting down.
ACAGAGAGCAACAGGATTACAAACAGTACAAATATTCAGTCACTACACATCACTCACTTCACTTCTGAGATATAGATGGAAGCACTGATAAATCATACACAACACTAGATACACACTCAGACTATTAGGTACACACACAATTTCGGCAGAACTCACTAGGTAGTAAATTGCCTATGGTGATAGACCCGAGTTGTGCTGAGTTTGAAAAAAAAATATATATATATATATACATCCCCCTCGCCGTCTTCCATACACCTAAAAGTTAAGGAAGGTACAAAAATTTAAATTCCATGGAAAATGTTCATTTATTTACATTAGTCTTACTCAGCCACCTCGTTGGGCATTTTACCTGTTGTGGCGTTGTATTTGTATATTCATTAATTATTTTTAGTATTAAAAACTATATTTTTATTCTCTATAAAATGTGTTTTTCGTATTCTGGAGTCTAGAACAACCTTTCCCAACCATTTTTGTCCCATCGCCCCCTTCAGAAATTTTTGTCTCCCATCGCAATCTAACCCATAGAATCCTATGTTGTACTCGTAGCTTCTACCTCCTTCCTGGAATATTCTATCGCCCCCCCCCCCCTCCAGGGAGCATTAATGCCCACATTGGGAATTACTGGTCTAAAAATGTGTAAATTGATTTTGGATTTACATTGATTCATATGAAAATAATTGCCTCGGTTTTGGATTTTGCAGATTGTTTTGAGTCGTATTATCGATGAAAACCGAGGCATCACTGTATGTCCATACTTAGAATACCAGCAGAAACTTATAAATAAACATTAAAAAAAATAATTGAAATGACTTTTAGGAGTGAGGAGTTTGAACTGAATTTTTACCTCATCACTCTAAAAATCTCCAGAATTTTGATCGTGATAAAAAAAGATATCTACTTTAAGGAGGGAAAAAAATGTATTCCTCAGAATTTACTCAGGAAAAGTGTTGCTTGCACTTTTCTTTCCCCAAAATGAACCTGCATGTGTAATGTAAATTGGAGACCATTGCATCAGATCCCAAACAAATGTATCATTTTGTCAGTGAAGATTAAATTCACCAAACTGCCAACATCAATTTGTCGTCTTGACAATCAAATCGGCAGGATATCTAATAATGACCATACATCCTATTGTCTTGGTTTTGGGCCCAGCACCCCCATTGATTTTGAGTGGTGAACAAGTGATCGTTGCCCAACTGTTGGGTAACAATTGGTGATTTTCACGCGTTAAAATTAACGACGGCTAGCACTAGTGGGACATTATTTCAAAGGGAAAAACTTATCCTTTTTATATTTGTTTGAGAATTTTTGCTTGGATCTGAATTCTGTACATATTCTCCAAGGTTGGCCGTTACGGCACCTATTTTTTTTGCATCACACTTTACTATATTAAGAGTTTTCAAGTTGAGCACGAAACACTCAACAGTGACAACATAAAACGACTTGTTTCATGTGGAGCATGTACTGCTACCAGTTACACTGCTCAACACTGATTTTGTTCTCAAAGATTTTTGGGTATATTGGGGCTGCTGATCTGGCACTGGTTTTGTCAGATTGGCTCCAGTTTTTGAGATAGAGGGAAAAATTAAAGTTCAATAGCAATACCATTAAGTAGCGCACAAATCACATTGAAACTGTGCATTACAAATACAGTAAATCATAGGCTAAGATATTTCAGTGATATAAGAGTCATTTTGGTGCACAGATTTCAAATCTAGCATTGGCTTTAGTTTTTAGGATAGTGCATACTCTCTCAACAATGTGATTTGTATGCTGCTTAGGGACCGTTCAAGTATTATGTCATCATTGATGGGGGTTTCCGATTTGCTGACGGGGCGTGGGGGGTTTGGATAATTCTTACGTCAGTAATCACCATTTATGAAAATATGAGTTAGGATTCAGAGGTGCAGAGCTGATGACGAAATTTTGCTGACAAGGGGGGGGGGGTGTCAAAAATGGCTAAAAATTTGCTTACGTAATACTTGAACGGCCCCTTATGTACCACCATTGGAATTTAATTTTCACTTTATCTCAAAAACTTAAGCCAATGCGATTCAGAATCAGCAGCCCCAATATACCATAAAACCATTAAAATTTCCTTAAGAACATAATTTTTTTTAAACATTATCATCACCAGATAGTGCTGCAAGTTGGAAGAAGAAAACACTAGCAATGAGAGTAGGGATATAAAATTTCAAGTCCACATCGATCTCAGAGCTCCATTTCAAAAACCTGGGTTTTTTTTAAGTGTGGATCCGACTTAAAATGGAAGATTAGTGTCGTCAGTATTCTCTCTACTACTTCAACTCTGGCCATATCGCAATTTACTGCCACTAATGAGATGGGTTGGAAAGGAAGATGCTGTGTATCAGTGATCGCCTCAAGTTCATTAGGGGAACATATCTATCCCTTGGGATAGCAACCTTCACTGTGATAGACAAGCATCTTACTATCACACCACTCGGTATTCCAGGCACCTTAGGTGGATTTCTTAGCATGGGCAGATACGACTTATCAGCAGGTATAGAGGACATTTTGATCATACAGGTCTCACAAAAGAACAAAAAAATTATCAGTAAAAGAAGTGGTGACAGTTAATCAGAATATTGTATGCATACTTTTTATTATACAAGAAATTATTTGGCTGTTAAGACCAGGGTTGGCAGGTTTTTGACGGTTTAAACTGTCACGTCAAAAACCTCAAATATTGCTTTTCGATATAAAAATTCCCATTGGAAATGCACATGTTAATTGCATGTAATGTTTAAAGTGACTGTTATACAAAGAATAAATATTTAATATGATTCTAAAATAATTGTTTACTCTCTACAAAATTATTTTGCACAATATATATATTTTATTTTTCTTATGAAATATACAATTTGAATAAAGCATAGCATAAACACAAAAGGGAAAACTGGAATGATTTGACATTCTTTGATTCAAAATGTTTCTTGACCTTCCAAAATTTCTTCAACTGCTTATATATGTGCGCATTGATATAAACCATCTGCTGTACTCGTTTTACAGCAGATAAGTTTAAAAAAGGGTTTATTACATCATATATGTATGGTGAATTCTGTTATTAAATTATCTAGATAACCACTGATACTTAAAACGATACTCTTGTTGTGTATAACATTGAAATATATCTAGCGATCAAAATACTAAATTGTAGGACTAAAATGTCATTTAATTTGGCAATGCTAGCTTGTATATGTCAAACTTGGTTTATTCTTACTTTTGCACTATGATATGGTACATTTACTAGCATTTATAATGCAATGGTTTTCCAATTGAAGCTGTATTCTAATGTGCAAAACAAATATTTTGGGTATCAAGTCTTGTCAGCTCTGCTTTGGTTGAAAAGATCTGTGAATTTATACACACTGATCTAAGAAATTTTTAGGTGAAAATAAATGTTTAATTAGTGCATTAACAGATGCTGCAATGAGGATTTTTATATGGAATAAAATTTTGGGCAGATCACGAAGTTTAAAATATCAAAATTGGTATTTTTCCTCAGTAACTATAATTCAGAATATAAAACCATTAAATAACAAAACACTTATTTAGATTAAACATATCAAGTTAACAAAAACTATTTGACATCATTGACAGTAAGATTTTGATAGTTTTAATACAGAGTTAGTTTCTGGGGTCAAAAACCTGATGCCCTATTATACATATTTTGAATAAGCAGCTATATTCCACTTAGCAAATCGAACACAGGTAATGAGTAGCTTAGATAAATAAACTATAAAAATTATATTTTATATGTTCTAGACTCTTATGTTATAATTTGCAATTTTGAATTTTTTTTTAACTAATATTGTTTTAATTATTGTAATAAATTAATGTTTAAAAATAAAACATTTTGGCACATTACAAAGTTTTTCAGGTTGTACACCTATTGTGTTCAAAACATTATCAAAAAGCATTCATTTAGATTTTTGATGTCAAAAACCCAATCCTGGTTAAGACGGTATATAACTATTTTTCTTTTATTTGATGCTCTCTTAAATAGAACCAAAAGTTTGTGTTAGCAGAAACCAGTCTTTAACAGAACTAAAAATACTTCAGTATTAGTCTACAGATGTTACATTTTTTCATCCCTAATTATATAGCAAGGAACAATTCTTGATATTTATATTCGTCAGATAATTACATTTCAATTAGAAATGAACTTTTAATTATGGACTAATATGGTTTCTTTCTTTAATTACAGAATATAACCTAAGAATACGGACATCAAAAACACCATGGAAGAAAATGGATCCTTAGTTCAGAAAAGATTATAAATTTGTTCAAAGTTGTAATAAAGCTTTTTATTATGAACATGGGTGCTTTTACATTTTACATACAATGAACATGAAACACACAATTCTATGCAACTCGTTCAAGAGCTTCCAGCAAGACGATGCTGTTTCCTCTCACCACCTAAGACAAAATGGAAAAAAAAAAAATTAGTGACAATTCTATATCCACATTCTTATATAGCTTGATGTATTTCTGAAAGCTATCCAATATAAGCTCACTTAACACATTCTCCCATCGGGCTATTATCGCATAAAACTTTCATATAAATCAGGATATTTCAGTGAAATTATATATTAAAATTACGTATTAAAACTTATTTTTGTAATTTTCACTCGTGTATATGTATTATATGCATTAATAAAGGCAAAAATGTATCCCTAAATATATATCCTGTTATCTAAGAATTTAACGGGAAAGTACATGTTGCAAAATGAAGATTGTGAATATGTGACACCTTTTTAAGGATAATATTCATAAATCAATTTTTTGTTTGGGGGACATAAACATTTTCCATCGTGAAATGAATGTACATGCTAACATAAAACAGCCACAGACTGGGCTGAAATTTCACAGCAATCAACAGAATCACTTTCACACGGTCCTCATTAATTCATGTTCAAATTAAAATCTCTCTCAACTTCCCTTTCAAAAGGTTTTTGAACTATTTCATGTAAAATGACTGAGCCAACAGAAATGATTTCGGCGACAAGAACTCTGAATCAAGCCGAAAGGCTTAGACATTCTATGAGCCCATCTACATGTTTCAAGGCAAAGCAGACATTACATAAGAGGAAAAAGATACCCCTCTGTCAATGGGTTGTGAAGCTGTTGATTTTGACACATGGTTAATTTGCCTTTCTTTTATAAAACTTTGACATTCCATAAAACTTGCCTTTAAATTTTAGGCAGTACCAGGAACCATGGAGTACCAGGAGTCAAACTTTGCATAGAAACCTATGCAAAGATTTCAATTAACAAATGAGATTCTTGAACAAAAAAATTAGCCAAGGTATCACGATACATGGATAAAAAAACAACTATGTAGGGGTTACCACCACTAAGTAGGATTGGGGCGTGGTAGCCCAAATCGATAAGATACTTGTCTAAAGTACCAAAGGATGTTTAGAGGTGTCACGAGTTCGATACCCGGTTTGTCCTTGTCAGAAAACTTTCCTGACACAGGGGTACAACAGAAAACGGCGACATGACCACAGAAAAAATTACTACCGCAGCAAGTTTCCCCCATCGAGGGGTCAGCGCACCAACCTCTCGAGTATAAAAAACAAGCCTGCTGGTCGGAGTTGGCAAAAAATTATATGTCCCAGTCTAATTAGCCCTAATGTGTAGAAAATGATCAAATGACAAAGTAGGACTAAGTTGTGTCTTCCAGCAATCATGAAATATATTGGGTTTGGAAACTTTATACCCTAATTATATTCACATCACATGCTTATTGCCGTCTTTCCAATGAATAAGTACCACTACTTGGTTTAAAATTGATCAGTTGACAAAATAATAAAAAGACATTCCATACAGTTACATATAACACCAAACACTTACAATCATGCCAATGGGAGTGTTCTCTCCATCCTTGTGAGATTCCACGGCCTCATCAATGACCAGGTTCATGAAAGGATCGAATCCCCTTAGAATGCCAACAATATGACGTGATCCATTCAACTTCACTGCAAATATATATTGTACCAAAATATATTAAGAATCTCTAGATAATATAAGACAAGAGGGTATCACATTTTTTGCAGATTCCAATAGAAATCATTTGAGATAAACATTCTGATGTGCCATTTCAAGGGAATGAAAAAAACCTCTGAATATATAGGTCATTTCGATGATCATTAGAGCCCGGAAGTTCAGGCAAAATGCCATAAATGCCTTTTCTGAAATTTTTGTGCCACGAATGTACCTATTTTAACACAGTTTTGAGTTTATTAGTGAATTTCACAGGTCATAATTTATAAAATTTAAAATATCTAAGTATTCGGAACTTCAAAAGAATTGCTCTTTTTAAAATTTCCTAACTTAGTATTAATTATCATTAGAAAGCCATTTGATGTCGAATAAGTGATCTGATAGATTAGTGTTGCCATGCATTAAGTTTGCTTTACCCAGATGGTGTTAGACGTGACTGATTTTGTTTCAGAGAAACACAGCTGTGTTACAAAAGCAGAGGAAAATAAGAAATTTGTGCTTTCTCCACAGGCTTCACACAATGTCTCCCTCAGGCATTAGGCTGCGTTGTATATGTATAGCGGACCGATGATTGTCCCAAGAGGTCATGAATTGTCATGGCTCACACGAGGCAAAGTAGCGCTCTGGGGTCCACGTTGTTTTGATATTTTTTTTGTACCATAAATGTACTGCAAACAACCATGGCTAATTATTTAATTAAATATGTATTTGGTATTCGATTAAATTGATGAGAGTCGTCCCCCGGGGGTACACAACAAATACGGGCACACATAGCAATGCGCTTGAAGAAGTCACACATAAGTGGTAATATTTGACAAAAATGGAACAAGATAGCCATGCTTAACCTATAGAAATAATAACGATTATTTGAAATAATAAAACAAATAAACAAGACTTATTAGCGACTCAAGGGAGCCTCACAGGCCACTACGGTAATGGCCATAGAATTGGCTCAATTCTGAGGGTCTACCAACATATTATTTCGGGCTTCATATCAATTTAACTTGGATATAAACTATAATTAAAACAATAGATAGATTAAGAACAACCAATTTTTCAGCTATAGTTTTTGGACCCTTAATACCTTTGTTTTCGGTTATTTTTCCTTTAAAAAATTATGCCCTTTTAGTGTCTATTACGACCATTTTTAATGCCTAAACTTCCGGGCTCTAATTATAATATTAGACACTATATTCCAAAGTCCTATTTCAAACTACTAGCATCTATCAGCATCATACATTAAGAAACCCTTATATTCAAAAGCCCCCACATATCGTAACATCAAACAATCTAGTTTTATCAAAGTTTAAATAACATCTAATAAATCCTTAATTTCAATGGTTCTCGGATTATGAATTGTACATGATTACCTGTATGCATCACCAATGACATTGTTATTCTAAAATCTGTACAATAAGTCGCACTACAATAATTATAATGAACACTAGAAAAAGGTCTGGTACTAGACAGTGTCCTAACTAGCCATTGTTGTGCCTTGTTTGCGTTTATGCCAATTTCTCTTCTAAGTGGGTCCTGTGCAAGTGCACCTGTCTAGGTGCCAGATCTCAAATCTTGCAGAACAGCTTTGGTTACAAGTATAAGGTCCATGCCAAGTAAAAGACTTTCCCACACAAGACGCCAAGGCCAACATAATGGTACTAGGTTTCTAAGAGTCTGCTCTCTCTCTCTTCCACCCCATCGTTTTTGGTTTTCCACGGCCATTTGGATTTGAAAAATCTGTTTTTCTTCCTTCTCACATCCCTTCCGGATGTACGACGAGTACGTGGATTGGATATAATTTTTTCCAGTTGTACCTTTGATATTTATTACTTTTTTCATACAGAGTGTTTATTCTGGATACTTTGTTCTTTTCCATTGTTGTTATGCTTTCTATGTTGGTGATTTTTTTTTGGCGTACTTAACATCTGACGGCCAGACAGAAATTTGCTGAATGTGTTTGGCTCCTAAAAAAAAAGTCACCAAAAATCATCAAGCTGGACCTTATACCAAATCTGTTCCGCTTCTTTTGCTTCTCATATGTTAGAAGACATAGCGTAATTAAATCTGAGAATTCCGTCTCACCTTTAGACTCCAATTTAACAACCACATTTAGAAAATTCAGAGTGCCAACATCGATTTCCCAATCCCCCCATGGCCACCTGGGATTTGTCCAGCACTGCGCTCCACTATATTTGCTTTACTGTGGTAGGCCACATATAAAGTCTGCTGCCATGGTTTTCACAATAGTGGGGCTGCTATGGTGGTCGAGTGGTCATAGTGACGGATTCGCATCGTGAGAACCTGGGTTCGAGCCCCAACGCCACCATAGTGGTGATCGGCTGAAGTTGGCTTTCTGTGGTTCTCAACTTGGGGGTGGGGGGGGGGGGGTGAATGTGAGCCAATCTCCCCATTAAAAAGTCTCGCCACAGAGAACAAGACTTACAAACAGCACAAATGTAATTCAGTCATAACACATCACTCGTTTCCCTTCTGAAATATAAATGACAGCACTGAAAAATCAAACCAACACTACATATGCACTCAGACTGTGAGGTAAACAGTTATACTTCCGGCACAACTCACTGCGGCAGCATTGGCGAGTAGCGCCCTTGGCGATCTGGATTATATTGGATTTGGCAGTCTGGATTATACAGCACCTGTACCATAAATGGTGATAGACCTGAGTTGCGCTCAGTTTGAAAGAAAGAATGATGGGGCTGACAGGGCCCCTAGCCTGGGGGGGGGGGGTTTACCATCACAGTATAAATTCACTATTGGGGGGGGGGCTGAAAATCTGACGTGATCAGGGCCATTGCGGGATGAGCGGATAAGTCTGTTCGAAATGGAAAGATAACATTATAAACGATTATTGAGAACAGAGAAAGAAACTTACAATGCAGCTTCTTGTCCATGTACCTGTGAGAAAAGAAACGAGCGGTTCTGTTATTTTAATTCACGATAATTATTAACAATAATGATAACCATTATATCGAGAGTTTTTATTACTGACACAGAGAAAGAGAAACATTTTCAACTTATGAGAAATGGCGCGACACAAAAAAACTGAATTAAAAGTATCGTTTCTTTTCGATAGAAATTTTCTCACCTCTTGAGCTCGGGAGGATGCGCTTTACTCATTATGAGGAACTTGGAATCGATTCACAGAAATCTCAAAAGAATTCGCTTCTCTTTGACAGCGACGTGAAGAAACAACCAACCGGTAAGAAATTTGGAATGGCCAAAATGATTCCTTTCCGGGACTTGATATGCACACTGGGACCCTCCGTCTTCGGAATCGCGTTAATTTTTGTTCAATTTCAATTAACTTTTTAAAAGGAGAAAGAAAACACATTTATGACATTCTTTTATTATTTTTTTACTGTAATTCTCATTGAATGAAATCGATTTTCGTTTTCTAGAAATATCAAATTGACTCGTGGTTACATACTTATTGTGGAGACTGGAAAATTGACATCCAGTTTTCGGAGTTTCGTTTCGGTGGAATGGCATCGAAATGAAACACCGGGATTTACCGCTGATTTAGCAGCATTTTAATATTTTTAACCTTGAGGGATCTCGCTCAGTTTTTATGATTTGTGAAGAAGTCTCAATCAGCAAATCATGACGTCGAACACGGAAAAGTCTGGCGGCAAAACGGTTTACCGGCTCGCCTTGACCGGAGGTTAGTTGACCCCCGTTTATTTATTACACGATTTACAACCATTAATAATGCGCACTTTAATTTAAACGTGTTAAGGTTTAGCGAGACCCTTTAATGGGGAGAGAAATATGCGCCGTTTCATCCGAATAATTAAAATACCTGGCATCTAATTCCTTCCTTCAATCCAACCCGGGATTTACACGCGTTTTAATCTTTTACACCAACAGTATGGACACCATATGCCAAGAGTTTCGTGGATGAGGAGAACTAGTGTTACGTTCAAGCACGTGGTAAAACAAATTCGTGGCACCGCCCACTCGTTATGCTATTATGTGTTTAAGCTAGTATCGGTACAAATTCGGGAGGTGGGGGTAACCCAATGTGGGTTAAGCCTGGTCTGAAAACCAAACTTACAAGTACGTTAGACTTGACCTTATAAGTCTGTATATAGTGGGACTTCGATTAACGACCAAAAATTGTGAACAAAAACAACAAATTAACGAGTGATGATTGGTATTAAGAGCGAAAATTGTTGGATTTGGTTACTCAGTTTCACAGGATTATAACTGAAACGATGGTTCGTTTTTGTCAACACACATACTGTAACAATAGTTGGGAACCCTTGTGAAATTGGCCAATCCATCTAAAATTTTATGTTTGTATACACGTCTCTGCCAAAGCCTGAAATTGAACAGTATTACTACGTACTAATGAAGTTATTGATCAAGTTACACAATCAATGTTCAATTACATTATGCAAATACACTTTGACCTTTGAAGACCAAACACATCCCGCTTCCCATCTCAGTGAGATATCGAAGCATTCTCTGAGGATGGGTGTGTGGAGATTTTATTAAATATCTTCAGGATAATAAATAAAAATATTACATATAGATTTGCACAAATTTATTGTGAAATTTAAATTTCATTTACGTAACTTTATTTAAAATAATCTGTAAGCTTTAATTGATGCATGTTTGTTGCCCTTTTAACTATGAGCCTTCACAAATTCATTTATACAAGCAAGAACTGCAAATATTTCGAGCACTATCTCAGTTTTTACAGGATTTGTTTAGCATTTTTCACACTACTACTATTTCTAATTTCTCTGGAGAATCTTTTGCTGTATTTCCGTCCCCAGAGTCGTCCATACATTCAGCAATAATTTCGGTATCAGTCAAGGTGCTGAAAATTTGAAAGTAATTTTTTTAACTGATATTTTTTTTGATTTTTATTGTTGGTTTCTATTATGTTTTGCATGCTGATGTTTTTTTTTCGGTGTCCGTAGTGTCTGACGGCCTTGGCGACTCTTCGTCGGGCCATCAGACATGTGTGGTGCCAAAAAATCGCCAAGTGGCGGACCATACAACAGCTGTTCCCATCTTCAACATTGTTCTGAGATTCATTGAAATTTGAGTGATCCACCAGATCTGATCCTTCATCATTGAGATGACCGATTACACATTCCCAGATTTCTTGAAGCAATTTAAAATTGTGTGTTGGCTGACTTTTTGCCATGTTGAAAAAGCCATCCACATGCATTCATCCCCCGTTAATCATAGTATCCATCAATGATTCAAGAATCCATCAAAATTCATCAAACACAATGGGCTGCACAGATGACTTTCTTATCAGTCTATTCACGTCCAATGAAGAAAAGCTGTATTTCATCTAAAAGAAAAGGAAATTTCAGTGTTTCTTCCCCTTTTTATTATTATACTTGGTCTGCGGGATTTTTGAAAAATTCTTCAAGATAGAGGTTAAAATACATTGATTTAGCACTAACTGCAAGGATTAATTTATTTTTCAAGATAGTCAAACGTCTTTCTCGAAAATTCTATCCAAATTATAGGCCCCACATCCTAAAGCATGGCTCTTAGGTTGGAGCCTCTGGCGGGTCCCCAGACCAGACTTTTCAAAAGAAATGATGAGAATTGTCCTCGGCCGCAGGGCTAGAGCCCTGTCAGCTCCACCCTTGTGAGGGCCATGATCGGAATGTGATGTTTTGACAACTAATCTGACACGAGGAGGGACTTGTGTACTGTCCCTCCTAATGACAACTGTGCGTTGTCATGATGGAGCACTCAAGACTGCCTTTCAAAGATCTGGTTGCTTGTGCCTCACCGAACCGTTGCATCCTAAAGCAGAATGTTTTGCATTGTTCTGCAACAAACCCTCTGCTGACTGGAAATGTTATGTAGTAAAAATCACCTGGCATGCACCAATTCGTTAGGAATTCCACAGAGGAATGTAGTAGCAAATTAGTATAGGCCAATTGACGACAGTTCGCGGAACGACTAACACATCAGCGCCCATGTCTATCAAAAAAGTCCCGTTGGTAGAAGGATCTGCCAGTATGACTCAGTGCACGACTGCCTTGTTAGTTTCCCGCTGAGGTTTTGAAGGAACAGGGCTTTTGACATTTCTTAGCCTGAGCTCCAAAATTGGTGTGGTAGAAGCATAAGCCATTTTCAGCGTGTTTGTATTGGGCTCTGTTGAGGGATTGTGAGCGAGAATGCCTTTTGTGATAACAGAATCGAGGTCTAGGCGACTGCGTTCTCAGGTCGACTGGATGCTGAACAGATATTTGGAATGGCCAACTCAGCGATTTTATCTGCCATCGAAGCGAGTTGTTGAAACCCTTTGCTTGAAGCAGCTAGTATAGCTTGGACATTAGCGGGGAGTCGCGCTAACCACAACAATTTCAGTAATGCAACTTCCCTTGTGGGAGTTGCTTGCCCGGTTCGAAATATCCAGTAATAAGGTGGCAAACAACAAGTGGAAAATGCTTGCAAGTAAACTTTCGCATGAAATATTATTTATTAAATTCAATATAAAGTTAGTCAATTTTAACAGTAGATTAGTACAACATGGAGCCCTCTATTTGACATTAACAGAAAGATACTGGCTCACCAATTGATGATCAACAGTCAAACTTTTATGCTGATTGGACATCCGATGTTGTTAGTCACTTCGACATAGCTTTTCCCCGCAAGTATTAGTGAAGGTCTCTCGGTTGAGAGCTGGATCGTTTCGATCAGCACCAGGAGGCCTCTCGGTTGAGAGTCGGATCTATTCGAGAAGTGGCCTCTTGGTTGAGGGCCGGACCACCTTGATCAGCTCCAGGGGGCCTCTCGGTTGAGGGCCGGACAACTTTGGTGTCACTTACTATATGTAGCTTTGACAAGGCCAGCTGCTACGTTTACATTCTATCAGCAATAAAGAATTTTGACTATGAAGATTAATTTATGCTTTTGATTCCGGACCTGCCGGAAAACAAATTCAAATACTGTAAACTATTTCATTTTAACTAATTATCAGCTTATTTTTTCCAGCCTAAGGCTAATGGATACGGTAACACGACGGTGAACCGTCCTACTAGAGGGCTTCAGTTGAAAAGAACAAATAAAGGATGAACGCAATGTGAGAGACAAAGAGGGAGGAATTTATACTCCTATTTCACAAGAAATTTGGGACCACATGTCCTCGCAAGGCCTTTTCGCCTCAACAAAAATATCGGATTTACATATTCATGCATCACTATATTATAAACATTACAATTGAATTATTACATTGGAATCTGGCAACATGACACAATCCGGAGAGCTGATCATACTCTCCCGATTATGTAAACAATACCAACAAGACAATAAGAAATTAAATGTTCCGACGGAGGTCTGCAGCCCCCCCCCCCCCCGCCGAAAACAAGTGAGAAGGTTTTAAATAAACAAGCATGATTTATTTTGTATGGACACATAGAAATATAGGACATCACATAACAATGGTTATGTGGATCTGCCATGCCGACTGTGGAGTAAAACATTCAATTTTTTTTTGCAACTTGCGTTGCTAGGTAACAATCATTTGCACCAGAAAAATGCGAAGCCCAACGTCATCATTTTCCGCCATCGGTAAAAGTTCAAGTAGAGGTCGTTACAAGTAGTAGCAAAAATCACCATGACAGTGTTTTCTAAACATTTCCTTAAAATTCTTCCAGATTGTTCTGCTACGTATGTTACAGATTTCTGCATATCTTGCTTTGGGGATCATTGCATTGTTTAAAGACTCACAGGTCTCTCCTGGTGTCAGATTGCCTGTCAAAGCATCACATTCCAATACTTTCACAACCAGCTTATTTCCCCCCGATCTTGCCCCATGTGACTTTTTTCTTTTTTTTTGGATAAAGAATTTTCTAAGCAAGGGGCAAGGATTCTCAGGTTCCAAAGAAGTGCAGGGAGCGGCGACGAAGGCACTCAAGGATGTGATAAAAAGCTTGCAAAGTACATTTACATCTATGTGCAAACAATGGCAAAAATGCATAATTATAAAGGATAGTTACTTTGAAGGAAACATCAAAGGAACAGGTTCTATCTGCATTCTTCCAGAATGAAATAAGTCTCTGAACTTTTCGAACATAATAGTATATCGGTAGACGTTTATCTTGCCTACACCATTTTACTGAGGCCTCAGAGTACTTGCCCCCCCCCCCCCCCCAAGAATTCATGGGTATACAATGTATGTTCCCCCATGTGGATGATCCTTAGGCAAAGCACAAATTGAGCCATGTGCAGCGTTCGCGACACAAAGCAGGGCAGCATTCTGTTTTTCAGCCAACGGAAATCAGAGGGACAGCGCAAATTGAGGCACGAGGTGACTACGTTAAGCGCGTGTACGCGCACACTCGTTGGCACTGCTGTTGAGTCGCAGATTTTCGTGCCCCGCGCGTACGATTCTTCGTATTCGGTAGGGGTTTTTTAAAAATTAAATCGTCATTTTGATAGAGTTTGTATTCTCTTATGAAAAATGTTGTTTAATATCAACATTATTTACATGTATTATCAATTATTTTCTTTCTTTCTGAGTTTTTATTAAATATTGTTCTTTCCAAGGTTTTGACTTTCCATTAGCTCTAAATTTTGATTCATTATGGAGTTATTTTTTGGAATTCATTATGGGATTCATTAATTTCGGAATTTAAAAATTTGTTAATTCTGAATTTTTAGAGAAAAAAAATCCACTTTTGTTTTTTTTAATAGCCTACAAAATATTTTCCATTAAATTTCCAAATTCGGCTTTAATTCCGAATATTCATTAATTATATTTTATCGATCGATAGAGGAATAATTTTTCATTAAATCTGGAATTTAATTATTAATTTCACTAACTCTGGTGTTTCAGTAATCTATTTTTCCATTTAATATGAATTTCCAGCAGTTTTGGAATTATTTATTAATTTTAAGTTGTGATCAATCGTTTCATTTGTTTTAACTTTTCACAAGTTCCAAATTTCAATCATTAATATCAGGAATTAATTTCAGAATATTAATTCATTCCAATTTCTGTTTTTTTAATCTATATATATAAAATTGATTTTCTGTGTGTGTGTGTTCTCTATACAAATCTACAATTTTAGATCGATCGTCGCCAAATTTTGCATATATACCAAATGGGACCCGACTTGAACGATAGGCTACTTTAAAATTTGCCCAGGGCAAATGCCCCAAATGGGCAAAAAAACTGTCCAGCAACAATGGTTTTTGGGCCTCAACAATCACTTTCCGAACGTTTACTTTGGTTACCGTGGTTCCCTAGCAATGCGTTTCAGACGTGTATATGCCTTTACAACGGTTTGTCACTTCTTTATTCCTGTTAGTATATGTATAATAGTTTATGCCTTTATAATGGTTTGCCACATTTTCAATATACTCTCAGTAATGAGGCTTTTTGAATAGACGTCATAATCATCATCAGCATCGCTTTGAGAGTCAGGAAAAGGGTGATCCTCATAGAAATCAGTGCTAAAATTGTCGATTTTACTGTAGAAATGCGGAAATTAGTGGGATTTACCGCCCCATCAATAATTTTAAAAATTGTATTGAATTCTCGATTTTTGAAATATTCAGTTCGCTTAGAGATATATGAATTAAATATGAAGTAATTAGCCAAACCTATACTTTTGAGTTGGATATTCGAGCAATATCATTGATTTCATTTATATCTTCTCAAGTATGAAAATTAATGTCTCCATATTGTCTCTTTTGATATTTATTTGCATAAATTCATGTGGGTTAGGATATTTTAAAATTAGTTATGAGCCCTTGAAAAGTGCATTGAAAAAATTCCACAGCTTTAACTAAGGATTTTTGGAAGCTGGAACAGACAGGTGGATAACTTAAAGTTCGGGGGGGGGGGGGGGGATCGAAATACCTAGCGCCCCTTAAAAAAAGAAAAATATATATTCATTTCTACGTTTCTGTGTAAATCTAGATTTGTTTATTTCGCGCAGGTCGCCATATTGGTTAATTTGGACACGGTTTGTATGTCCCTCAAGAAAAAGAGAGGGAGATATCACGTGATCCAAAAAAGCCTCATTGAAGAAAACCCGGGCAGCGCCGGGTATTATGGCTAGTTATATAATATAATAATCTTTAATTAAGTTTATTATGTGATTCATTCTAAATTTTGAATTTTCTTAAATTATAGATTTTCATTAATTTTTGTAAGCCTTGAATTTTCATTAAAATTTTTATCCCTCCTAAATTTATCTTAATTTTTATCCATTTTCAATTTTGATTAATTAATGTAAAGTTTTCATTAATTTATGTACCTTTAGTTTTTTTAAGGAATAATTCATCAGAAACATCTGAATTTTCAATAGTTTAATTATTTGCTAATTTTGAATTGTCATCAATCCTAATTTTTTTATTTCACATTTGATAGTTCACATTTTTAGTGTTCACATTTTTATATACGGTATTTTAATGTATATTTTTCAGCGCATTCCCGTACTTTATATTTTAATTAATGTTATGTCTTCATTTAATGGCAACTTTAATGACCAATAATCAGGATCCGGGAGCCTCCCAAATGACAAGGTTCCAGTCCCCGAAATCGTTTCCTTTCGAAACACACTGGGAACGCGTTCCAATATGCGCATCCCCTCGCTTCGTGTAGGGCGTGTTGACGTCGTCGAACTCGGGTCCCGCCCACTCGCGAACGCTGCACGCGACTCAATTTGCACTTAGCCTTAACCTCATACACACATGGTCATCTAGAAATTATGCCCAAATATGAAGAACTGCATTGAATAGAAAGTCGTCACATAGCTATTATTTTAAGAGTGTCTACCATATTAAATATAGGTTTGGCAGCGCAAAATACCATCATTCATAAGAAAGGATTTAAAAGTCCCATTTAAAAGTTAATTAAAAGCGTTTGCTTGCCACTCCTGATACTATGGTGTGCCTCGAGTTGGCCACTCCTGGTGTAGCTCATGAGCAGGAGCCACCACTTATCAAAGAAATAGTATCTTTTGGGAAAGACCATGGGACTGAAGTTGAATGAGGATGACATTCAAGAACAAGGGAAAGGCAAACTCTGCAATTGAGGCAATTCAGAAATGATTTGAAAATCAATAAATCTAATTGTTTTTGAAAACAGTTCTACTGCAGAGCTGTCTTAAGAACATCATGGGCCTTCGGGCCAAATGATTTTTCTGAGGCCCTACTTGGAAAATTCTCGAAAAATCCAACTACTTCTCATTTTTCTCTGAGCCCCCTCTTCTCTTGAGATCCCCGGTATGTGTCTGGGTGGACCCATGCATTAAGACGGCACTGTTCTACTGATCAGGTTTTTTCATTGATATCAGATTCTCCATAAAATGCCAAATGCAGTCGAACTTGGTTAATTCGAAGTCTAAAGTCGTTGAAAAAAAGTTTGAATTATCTAAAATTTTCGGAATTACGTAATTGGATCTATCCTGTATCCATATAGTGACTACAAATTGCAACTAAATCATCAACATTCACATACGATAATTATCAATCATTACGAAATTGTTTCCCAAATTCAAATAATTTATCTTTATAATAATGGATCTTAGCTGCTATACATTAATTATTCCAAGGTTTTGGAATCCACATCACTGTGGAATTTCTTGACCATGCTTGAAGCCAGATTTATGGAAATAGTTTATGGTCATCCATTATGAAATTTTTTCTCAAATTTTGCTTATCATTTTTACGCTGTCCAGGAAATATACTTTCATCAATGCAAAGGTGGACAAATCCCAGGTGCCAGATCGCGGTGAAAAAATTGGTGTTGGTGCCTAAAATTTTCCTTGTCTAGTTATTAAATTGCAGGTTGAAAGCAGCACAAAATATTTGGAATTTATGGCAGCATATTTGCCAACATGAAAAAAGGTTGAGAACCACTGCCCTAAATGACAACTTTTAGTTCAAGAAGATATATTCTCCAGAATTATTCTTCAGAATATTCTCCAGGTCATGATGAGAGGTTTTGAAAGTGTGGTTATAAAGACTTTAGAAATCATTAAATTGAAACATTAAAAAATTTATTTTAAAATTAGATAAATTTTCAGAAATAAGTTCACACCAAAAGAAATTAAATTAAAGTTGATTGATAAAGAAAGCATTTATTATATAATTATCTTCATTCTAAGAAGATACAGAACTGTTGTTTTTTGAATGCACAATGCACTTATAAATCCTGTATCACTCACATTTCTTTAAAAGCTGTGAAATTCAGCCCTGCTGGTTTAATTTTCTGGCTTTCAATATTGTGGTCTATAAACTTCAATATACGCATCTTCTTAACAGGAAGAAAGACGGGTAGAGAATATTCTTATCAAAAACAATAATTATAAAATTATTGTTATCGCCCCTTAAAAAAGGGGAAAAAATATATTCATTTCTACGTTTCTTTAAATCTGGATTTATTTATTTCATTAGTCGCGCAGGAAGTCACCATATTGGTTAACTATTAGACACGGTTTGCATGTCCGTCAAAGAAAGAGGGAGATATCACGTGATCCAAAAAGCCTCACTGAAGAAAACCCGGACAACACCGGGTATTATAGCTAGCAAGGGCGTAGCGGGGGGGGGGGGGACTTGGGGGTCTGGTCCTTCCCCCCCCCCCCGAAATGTGAGAAAATGACCGAAAAAAGGGAAAAAGATGGCCAAATCCATTGTTCGGTCACTTTGGTCCCCCCCCCCGAACGAAATTTCTGGCTACGCCCCTAATAGCTAGTTATATATATTCTTGATATTACTCTCTGGAAAGATTTTGGGAAATGAAGAATATTCTCATCGAGTATTCTCTAGAAGTACTATTAACTTCAGAATAATTTTTATTTTCTATAAATATATTTCCCCTAGTGATTTATGAAAGTAGTCCTTCCAGAGAATATTCTCAAGGATATTGTATGTAACTATATATTATAAATAAGAGGAGAATATTCTCATCAAGAACTTATAATATTCTGAAGTTATTTATAATAGTAGTCCTAGCAGAGAATATTCTCCTGCATGAGAATATTCTCCGAAAGATTATTCACGAGAATTTAAATCTCTAATTCAAAGCATATGTGATAAGGGATCAAGTTTAGGTTTTTGACCTTAGAGACTAATTCAGTATTGAAACAGTCAAAAACTTGTCAAATGATGAAAGCAGGGCCAGAACTAGTTGCTTGGTCACCAGGGGCAAGGGTGCATTTTCACGCCCCCTTGTAATGTTGGAGAGGTTTCAGAATGAAATTTGGACCTCCTCAGGTCCAGTGCCTGGGGCACTTGCTCCACCCCCCCCCCCTAGTTGCGGCCCTGGAGATGAATGTAAATATAATTCAAAACATAAAAACACTGATTAAAAGCATTTGTTTTTTAAGCTCAGTCGACCCTCGTATTACATATTTATGGTCTTCTACCCATTTATGGGAAAACACTGTTCCTATTTTTTCTGGTATCTGAACAAAATATGAATTGTACGTGTCAACGATGGCCCTTAAGGCTTTTCCAGTGTTTCTGGGAATTTCTCTGAAAGACAATAAACGAGTGAAAACTTGGCAAGAAAAATTTGGCAAATTGACAAAGCATAACAAAACAAGTCAACTGCGCATCATTAAGGTGTCAATGAATCTGCCACATAGGATGCCCTCTACATGTCTTATAATTGTAACACACCATATCATAGTCAGCTTGATCAGCATGATGCGAGTATTTAAGCCTTGCTACACACGTTACTTAATAGTGATGATTGCACATTCAATCAAAGACAAATCACACATCTCAAGTTGTAAATGAATTAAACCATCGCTAATATTGCACAGACAGAATTCAATACTTCTTGTTGCTGTTGCAGCCCAAGAGAACAGCCTGGCGACTGACAGACTGCTCTTGCTGGCTATGAAGAGGGTTATAGACAAGTTTGTGCGTGTTTATGTAGATGTGAAGTGCTTCTAAGTTAATAGAACCAGCTAATATTGCTGAGCTGAATGGAGATTTTTTCGCCAGTCCCACGGCACATTTTCTTGGCCACTCTACTGATCTTATCAGCTGCACCTCATAGGAGGATACCTACAGTGGTATTGGAAGTCCATGTAGTGTAAAGTGTGTGTAAGGGTCAAGTCTGCGAAAAATTTTGAAATAGCTCAACGCACATAATTTTTGCTCATAAAATGCCATCACAACTGAGTCTGCACCTGTAAGAAAAGAGAAATTGCTCCAAGTGTAAATAACGAAGCGCCAGTGGCTAGAGCATGCCTGCTTCAGGATGCCTACTTCTACTGCCCTGATCTCTTATCTATGTTCTGGTGGGGAAGCGAATCAGGAATCTAATCCATTGATGATTTGATGGATTTCTGCATCATCGTAACCATTTTGGTGATTTTCTTCTGGAATATCACCAGCGCTTACTCAAGTCCATGTCCATCCCTTTTCATTGTCTTCATGAGGGGCATTCTGAAATGAAATGGCAAACTTGTCCATCAGTTCAACTTGACTCTCATCCATGCTAGTGTCCGGAGAGAATGAAGGATTCCTGTAGTTTGTCATTGGCACAGTATCTCGAAATATAAATCAGTTTTCATTGCCTGAAACATTTACAGCAAAACAGTTTTTGGTATAATCACTCCTCAATGACAACTTTTAGTTCGAGGTCATGATGAGAGGTTTTAAAAGTGTGGTTATAAAGATTTTAGAAATCATTAAATTGAAACATTAAAAAATAATTTAAAATTAGATAAATTTTCAGAAATAAGTTCACAACACACAAAAGAAATGAAATCAAAGTTGATTGATAAAGGAAGCAATTATTATATAATCACCTTCATTCTAAGAAGATACAGAACTGTTGTTTTCTTCAATGCACATGCACTTAAATTCTGTATCACTCACATTTCTTTAAAAGTTGTGTAATTCAGCCCTGTTGGTTTAATTTTCTTGCTTTCAAACTTTAATATTGTGATCTACAAACTTCAATATACCCATCTTGATGGGAAGAGAAACGGGCATTCTCCGGAGAATATTCTCTCAAAGGACTACTATTATAAATTACTAGAGAATATTCTTATCGAAAATAATAATTATTATAAAAAAATAATTATCGTACAAAAATAATTATTCTCAAGTTATTTATCAAGATTATTTATTATAATACATGTTATTACATATATTCTTGATAGTACTCTCTGGAAAGATTTCGGTAACTGAAGAATATTCTCATCACGGAGAATATAATTATTTCCTATAAGAATATTTCCCAGTAATTTATGAAAGTAGTCCTTCCAGAGAATATTCTCAAGGATATTATATGTAACTATATTATAAATAAGAGAATATTCTCATCAAGAACTTATAAGAATATTCGGAGAATATTCTCCGAAAGATTATTCTTGAGGATTTTACATCTCTACATATAATTATGTTTCTGAAATAAAGTCGTTATTCGTGGTATTCGTAGTCTCCAATCGATTTTTAAAAAATGCAGTTTAAAAGAACATTTAAAACTATGAAAAAGTGTAACGTATTTGCTTAGCCGTTACATTCCGTATTCTTTTTTTTATATTTCCCAACATAGAACCAGCATTTGCGAATGATAACAATGAAAAACAATTTTTTCTTTAAACTATTTATTACAACATTAAGTTTTTACATTTTTTAGAACTTTTAATCTATAAGGAAACAAACATAAATACAACAATTTTTAGAGTTCTTAACTTTAGTAAATATTGCATATTAATAGATTAAGTCTCACAGATCTATCAGTCTGTTAGAGGAGGTTTTCATCACATCTACAGCCAGTGTCTCCTTTCTTCAACTGTATGAGTATAACCGCTGTGTGTCCCAAGTGGTCGAGATTCTGTGACGGCATCAGCTCTGCCATGCTGTCCTGACCTATATCTACTTTCTCCACTTGAGCTATACGCGACCAGGTTTCTAGACCGGTGAGGAGTCTGTATCCCGAAGAGAAGACTAGTACTCCATCTCGTTCGTTCTACGGCAGACAGGAACAAGAGCCCAGTGGCACTAAGCCATTACATCTAAACTTGATTAGATTGTCAGATCACCAGAACATGGAAATGTACTCCTATTCGAGGCGACATGCCTTGTTAGTATGTTAGTCTAGCTTTAACAATAGTGTTAGTATGCCTCGACCTCAATTAGTGTTGTGTAGAGCTTGCGATGGGAGGTTTCCCTGGTCTAGGGGTATAGTAGCTGATAGTTTCAACTGTAAAGGGTGCTTGGATAGGAATAGGCTGGAACTCGAGATCAAAGCTTTACGGGAAAAAGTTAGGGTGCTAGAGGGCCCGGTTATAACTGAGCCTCTGGTCGTCGAGCCACCTGTTGATGAAGAAGCAATCTCCACGAACAACGACAGTTTAGAGGGCGAATGGGTGGTCGTGGATGAGGTAGAGGGGGATAGTGATAGGGGTTTAATCATCGGCGATTCTATGGTTAGGGAACTTGGGAACCGAGTGTGTAGGGATTTTCTGGGTTTCGAGCGCTGTTGTCTTCCTGGGGGGGGGGGGGGGGAGATTGACAAAATCTAGGCGTTTTTCATCGCCGAAAGTTGCCCTTGTGGGTGATTCTGTGGGTGGGAACGAATCAGGTAGAAGCGAATATTAGTGAGTCTCTGTCAGACTATCGGGATTTACTGTTATCCGCTAGGGAAGGGGGTTCAGATGTGGCAGTGATTCCAGTGCTGCCAAGGGGTAGTAGGGAGTATAGGAGCAGGATCCACCAATCTATATATATAAAATTGATTTTCTGCCTGTCTCTCTCTCTCTCTGTGTGTGTGTGTGTGTGTGTGTTTTTTTTTTTTTTCTTTTTTCTTTATACTCAACAATCACTTTCCGAACGTTTACTTTGGTTACCGTGGTTCCCTAGCAATGCGTTTCAGACGTGTATATGCCTTTACAACGGTTTGTCACTTCTTTATTCCTGTTAGTATATGTATAATAGCTTATGCCTTTATAATGGTTTGCCACATTTTCAATATACTCTCAGTAATGAGGCTTTTTGAATAGACGTCATTATCATCATCAGCATCGCTTTGAGAGTCAGGAAAAGGGTGATCCTCATAGAAATCAGTGCTAAAATTGTCGATTTTACTGTAGAAATGCGGAAATTAGTGGGATTTACCGCCCCATCAATAATTTTAAAAATTGTATTGAATTCTCGATTTTTAAAATATTCAGTTCGCTTAGAGATATACGAAGCCCAGGAGATTAAATATGAAGTAATTAGCCAAACCAATACTTTTGAGTTGGATATTCGAGCAATATCATTGATTTCATTTATATCTTCTGAAGTATGAAAATTAATGTCTCCATATTGTCTCTTTTGATATTTATTTGCATAAATTCATGTGGGTTAGGATATTTTAACATTAGTTATGAGCCCTTGAAAAGTGCATCGAAAAAATTCCACAGCTTTAACTAAGAATTTTTGGAAGCTGGAACAGACAGGTGGATAACTTAAAGTTCGGGGGGGGGGGGGGGATCGAAATACCTAGCGCCCCTTAAAAAAAGAAAAATATATATTCATTTCTACGTTTCTGTGTAAATCTAGATTTGTTTATTTCGCGCAGGTCGCCATATTGGTTAACTTGGACACGGTTTGTATGTCCCTCAAGAAAAAGAGAGGGAGATATCACGTGATCCAAAAAAGCCTCATTGAAGAAAACCCGGGCAGCGCCGGGTATTATAGCTAGTTCAATATTGACCTGAAGGACATTTGTTCCTCACTTGGGGTCACGTTCTTGGAGCTTCCCGCATTTACCGATAGGTGGCTTCGTTCGGATGGGATCCATCTAAATAAGAGGGGGGTCTGGGAGGTTTACGATAGTCTTAGGTCAGGTTTTTTACTCCCAGACCACGTAGTCGGGAATGCGGGTTAGTTAATGATAATCACAACAGTACTGACGGGGAATTACCCACCTCTGACGTGGATGGCTTCTCGATTGACACTAAATCACCGGGCAAATTAAAATGTGTGCCAATAAATGGCAGGAGCTTGGGTAATAAGAAAGATTTGTTAGAAACTATGATAGTTGTGGAGGGCTTGGATCTTATAGCCATTACAGAATCTTGGGCAAACGATGGGGATGAATCTTTCTTACACATCTCAGGATACGATATTTTTTTGAGAAATAGATCTGATGGGAAAGGGGGTGGAGTGTTGATATATGTGAAATCCTGTTTGAAGGCTAGAGAGTGTAACATGCAGAGAAGTGATATTGAAACTATACGGGTTGAGCTTGAGAACAAAAGACGTCATAAACTTATTGTTTGGGTTTGTTACAATCCACCGAATAGGGATACAAACTACATGTGTAAGCGTAAGAGGGTTCTCATACTAGGGGATGTCAATTACCCAGGTATTGATTGGGAGAACCTTTCATCTAGAGATCAGTATGAAATAGACTTAAGTTGGTGCTCGAAAATTTTTTTGTATCAGCATGTATCAGAAGCCACTAGGGGTACTGCTATTTTGGATTTAGTTCTTACTAGTTCTATGGATCTTTTTGAACATGTTTCGGTGGGGGAAGAGTTTTCTTCCAAGATCATCATATCGTCAGATTTCACTAACTTTTCCTCGTGTAAGGTTGATAACAAAAGACTGGTTCCTTGTTTTCGGAGAACTAACTTTGATGTTTTGAGAGGAACGTTAGCGGAGGTTTTCAAAGACCGGTTGGAATCAGTAGGGGTGGTAAGTCAATGGGAAGAATTTAGTACGAAGCTGTCCTCTGTTTTGCACGTCGTTATACCCTTTGTTCGAAAAAAACATGTTTGTACATCGCACCCTCTATGGTTCACGGATAGCGGCAGGGTTGTTTGGTTTAAACCACGTTGGTTTAAACCATGTGGTTTTTTTAAAAAACCACTTCGGTTTTTTTCAAAAAATCAAATAAAAGTTGCCTAAATATAATTTTTTTCCTTGAAAAATATCATATTGGTTCATTATTAGCCAAAATGTTTCATTTTTACCACATTTTATATCCTTGGATACATTCTGATGGTATATCTTTAAATGACATAAGATTTTATAAGCGGTTTTTTTCAAAAAGTCTCATAAAAGTGGCCAGAATATATATATTTTTCATATGAAGTATCTTAGTTATTTAAAGTTATATACAAAAGCCAAAATTTCTCATTCTTACAACATTTTCTACCCTTTGGCTACATTCTGATGCTCTATCTTTAGCAAATTCATGAATAAGGATTGCATCACACATCTAAATGTAGTGGTGTATTATCTCACAGGGTTTTTTTCCCCCTTCACAAAGAAGCAGCTACAGTAGTGACACGATCATGCTAGGGGCAGGTGGTCCTATAATCCAATAAAGACACCAGCTGTCCTTAAAGTACAAAGACTAGTGTACTAGTGGTTACATTACCTCACATACATTTTCATTTTCTTTCCCATAAGAAGTAGCACGTCTCCTACTGTATATCTCCCAGTCTTAATATTCAATAGTTTTTTTTTATACTTTCACACACACACACACACACACACACACACTGTTAAGCCCAGTTAATCAAGGTTCTACTGTATAGTAGTAACAGATTTTTGAAAAATAATCAGCTATATACTGGGTGATTATAATTTAAGTTTTGATTCCAAAACTATACAATAAGTACTGATCAGAATGACTTGAAAATTTGCATGGATACTCCTGAAGCAATGGAAGTTTCTTTCGCAAAAAAAAAAGTGCAAAATGTGCAAGTAGACGATGCTGTACTTGGCCCACAGTATAATCTATTTTGTGCAACCACATCATTTCGGCACTTCCACAGCATCAGTGTGTGATAGAACTTCTATCAAGATGCACATTGCAATACCAGCAAAGCAGCTGCAGAAGACCCATTTTGACAGGATGCACCTCAACCCTTGCAACTCCTGGCTGTGGGGGACCACAAAATGTTATAAACAGTGGTCAGATTAAGTGGTTTAATAAAGCTGAATTGCAAGAACATCCACATTATGACCGTGGCATACTCCGATTTCGCTGTGGGAACAAGAATTTTTGTGCTTTCAACCTCATAGTAAGAACACGCGGTGGACAACATATTTAACATTTCTTAAGTAAGTTGTAGTTATTTGTTCAATTACTTTGTTTCTTGTGATGTTTCCATGAATTATGAAATCGTGAAATGCTATAATTAAGTTATTTTGCCATGACTGGCTATCATTTCCATTCTGCGGGCAAATTTCCCGCATGTTGGATGATGTCGTTAATTTTACATTTTTAATTATCTTTTTCCCCTTTATCAAATAAAATTGAATTTTTTCAGGAATATTCATGTCAATTTTCAAGTCATTCTGACAATCGTTCTTTTTTTACAGTGTTTTGAAATCAGAACCTTAGTTATAACCACCCCGTATATCGTAAACCATTGCTAATTAATCTGCATTATTTATGCTTCATTAAATACATTATATTCACCTAATTTTTATTGCTTTTTGCAAAATAGCTTCCTAATTAAGTATGCTGAAAGTAACTGGAGAAAAACCTTTATATACTATATGGTTAATAATAACATTAAAAGAATTTTCAAACACACAGTAATCCATTGAGTTAAGCAAAAAATAATTAAATTGCAAAAGTTGGTTTTTGTTAAAATGTAATAAATATTTATTGATTTAATTAGCATGGGAATAGTGTTAATTTCATTAATAAACATTTTATTTTAGTTTGTTTAATGTTAATACAAATGAAATTTTGTTTTTAATGTTAATACTATTTAAAACAAAAAAACCGGTTTAAACCAAAAAAACCTGGTTTAAACCAAAAAACCAGGGTTTTTTACCAACCCTTCGGATAGCGTGAGGAACCTTTATCTTGAAATGAAAAGAGCATACAGAGAGTATAAAAGTGGATGAGGTGACCTATCATTGTTTACTGATAAAAGAAGACTGTTGAAGAAAGCGATAAGGGATAGTAAAAACAAAGTTGAATCTAGGTTGGCAGATAACATTGGCTCTGACCCAAAATCATTTTTTCGATACGTCAATAATGGATGTAAGGGGACAGTTGGCCCCACTCTCGATAGGAGGCTCTAGGGTAGAGAGCAATGTAGGCATGTGTAGTGCTTTCAATGACTTTTTCGCATCGGTTTTTAATGGAGATAATGATATTCGATGTACGGGTGTTGCATGGGGTAATAAAACCCTCAATGATATTCAAGTAGAAGACGTGGAGGTCTTAAATCTTCTAAGAAATATATGTGCAAGCAAAGCACCAGGACCAGATGATATCTATCCCAGGGTCCTCAGGGAACGTGCTAATGAATTGTTGGGGCCAGTCGCACAGATATACAGGAGTCGTGTTGCTGAGGGTATCATCCCAAGAGATTGGAAACTTGCTAACGTTGTTCCGATATTTAAGAAGGGTAGTAGAGAAGCTGTGTCCAATTATCGTCCAGTGAGTTTGACGAATTCCCTCTCGAAAATTTTGGAAATTATCATCAAAAGGCAGTTTGTGAAGTGGATAGACGAGAATAATGTATTGTCGGATAATCAGCATGGGTTCAGGAAGGGGAAGTCATGTGTAACTAACCTCTTTTGCTTCTATGATCACGTGACGAAGGCTTTGGGTAAGGGCAAAAATGTAGATGTTGTTTACCTTGATTTCCAGAATGCATTCGATCGTGTCCAACATGGTAAACTCTTGAAGCGTTTACACGAGATTGGAATTGGGGGCAACATGCTGAATTGGATAGAATCATGGTTAAGAGATCGCAACGAGTTATGGTGAACAGGGAATTCCCTGGTTGGACAGACGTCACAAGTGGAATTCCTTAAGGAAGTGTCCTTGGTCCCATACTTATTTCACTTTTTATCGACAAACTCGATCAGGGTATCGATGGGATTACTAGCAAATTCGCAGATGATGTGAAGCTAATGGGGGTAATTGGGGATCAAAACGATAGGGAGTTGCTATACTCCCTATATATACTATTGCACATTGAAATTCTTATGAAGCTATTAACTGTACATGGCCCACAGACTGCATGAAGGTAAAAACATTGCACATTTTTCTTGTATAATTATATTGCAAAACATTTATCGCAATTTGATATTGTGCATAATATTTTCATATTCTTTATACCGAGTTAGACGACAACTCTGCGAGATCCCCACCAGCAGTCCGCGGAACCCTAAGACCAAAAAAATCTCAATTCAGCTCAGCAATATTAGCTGGTTCTATTAACTTAGAAGCACTTCACATCTACATAAACACGCACAAACTTGTCTATAACCCTCTTCATAGCCAGCAAGAACAGTCTGTCAGTCGCCAGGCTGTTCTCTTGGGCTGCAACAGCAACAAGAAATATTAAATTCTGTCTGTGCAATATTAGCGATGGTGTAATTCATTTCCAACTTGAGATGTGTGATTTGTCTTTGATTGAATGTGCAATCATCACTATTAAGTAACGTGTGTAGCAAGGCTTAAATACTCGCATCATGCTGATCAAGCCGACTATGATATGGTGTGTTACAATTATAAGACATGTAGAGGGCATCCTATGTGGCAGATTCATTGACACCTTAATGATGCGCAGTTGACTTGTTTTGTTATGCTTTGTCAATTTGCCAAATTTTTCTTGCCAAGTTTTCACTCGTTTATTGTCTTTCAGAGAAATTCCCAGAAACACTGGAAAAGCCTTAAGGGCCATCGTTGACACGTACAATTCATATTTTGTTCAGATACCAGAAAAAATAGGAACAGTGTTTTCCCATAAATGGGTAGAAGACCATAAATATGTAATACGAGGGTCGACTGAGCTTAAAAAACAAATGCTTTTAATCAGTGTTTTTATGTTTTGAATTATATTTACATTCATCTCCAGGGCCGCAACTAGGGGAGGGGGGGGGTGGAGCAAGTGCCCCAGGCACTGGACCTGAGGAGGTCCAAATTTCATTCTGAAACCTCTCCAACATTACAAGGGGGCGTGAAAATGCACCCTTGCCCCTGGTGACCAAGCAACTAGTTCTGGCCCTGCTTTCATCATTTAACAAGTTTTTGACTGTTTCAATACTGAATTAGTCTCTAAGGTCAAAAACCTAAACTTGATCCCTTATCACATATGCTTTGAATTAGAGATTTAAATTCTCGTGAATAATCTTTCGGAGAATATTCTCATGCAGGAGAATATTCTCTGGAAGAACTACTTTCATAAATCACTGGGGGAAATATTCTTATAGAAAAAAAAAAAAAGAATTATTCTGAACTTAATAATAGTCCTTTCAGAGAATATATTCTTGAATATTCTCCTCGATGAGAATATTCTTCAGTTCGCGAAATCTTTCCAGAGAGTATTATCAAGAATATATGTAATAACATGTATTATAGTAAATAATCTTGATAAATAACTTGAGAATATTAATTTATTTTTATAATTATTATTTTTGATAAGAATATTCTCTACCCATCTTTCTTCCTGTTAAGAAGATGCGTATATTGAAGTTTATAGACCACAATATTGAAAGCCAGAAAATTAAACCAGCAGGGCTGAATTTCACAGCTTTTAAAGAAATGTGAGTGATACAGGATTTATAAGTGTATTGTACATTCAAAAAACAACAGTTCTGTATCTTCTTAGAATGAAGATAATTATATAATAAATGCTTTCTTTATCAATCAACTTTAATTTAATTTCTTTTGGTGTGAACTTATTTCTGAAAATTTATCTAATTTTAAAATAATTTTTTAATGTTTCAATTTAATGATTTCTAAAGTCTTTATAACCACACTTTCAAAACCTCTCATCATGACCTGGAGAATATTCTGAAGAATAATTCTGGAGAATATATCTTCTTGAACTAAAAGTTGTCATTCAGGGTGATTACACCAAAAATTGTTTTGTTGTAAATGTTTCAGGCTATGAAAACTGATTTATATTTCACAATATAAACAAAATTAGTAAAAAAAATTAAATTATTTAAAAGAAAAATGAATATTCTCGATTATTCTCCAATTTTTACATCCAGGAGAATATTCTCACCTCACATCTCTACTTTGAATAAACAGCTATGTTTCGCTTTGTAAATTAAACGGGTAATCAGTAGTTTAGATAAAATGGACTACAAAATTACATATTTGTTCTAGATTTTTGTATATTGAAAAATTCAATATTGCAAGTTAATTAATATTTTGTTTTAATTATTGTAATAAATTAGTGTTTAAAAATGAAACGTAATATACAAAAAAGTAGGTTGCTCATCATTTTATCAACCTATCGTGTTCAAAGTATTACCCAAAAAGTGTCCAGTTACGTTTTCGACAGTTTAAACCAGTTTTTGATATGCTTTTGGAAACCCAACCCTATACAGAGCGTATTGTTATGCTAAAATCATTATTTAATGTGATTATATGTAATAACTGAGATTTTTTTGCGCATCATTTAGACGCAAGTGATGATTTGAAGGTGTCCTCTGATCTGTTAGCAAATTTGTTTTTGTATATGTGTTCTCTGCATGATCGTGAAAAATTGAATTTTTTTTATCTAATTATGAATTTTTCTATTTTCATGTTTTTTGACCACAGGTTAATGCAGTATAAACTCATATATGAGTTGATACATTTATCTTTTAGGACCTTGCAGCGGTAAAACCACTGGACAAGCTCGACTGAGCACATTTTTTGAGAATCTGGGATGGAAAGTAAGTTACAGATTTTAAAGTTCTCAGCTAATGAATTAGTTATATTTTGTATTTTGTTGCCGTATGAGATTCATTTTTTCTTTTTAAAATCCATTTTGATGTACAGTAATCACTAATAAATCAAAAAAAAAAAAGATTTTTAATGGCTCAAGTTTGAATACCTACCCAAAAGTTCCTCGTTACATAATTGATAAATAATTACATTCTAAACATTATAATTGTACATCACACTTCCCATATTTTTCAATACCTTTGTTATATTAGGAACACATTTTACACATTGAAAATTTATCATTTGTTTTGTTCTTGCATAGCCGGACCTGACATTGCTGTCTTTTTCCTGGTGTGGTAGTGCTTGTTGTTGTTAGTAAAATTCCAATTCCTGAGCAAATAAGAGTCTCTCACTAAGCTATAAGGAAAGTGAAATGAGGACTTCGTGAGCCGTCCCCATGTGACTGCATCACACCCTTTTGAAGCGAAACAGGCAAAACATTTTCTGAACTTGTTAATGCAATGAGGCAATTCCAAATACAAGACCCATATATTGTTTTTTTTTTAATTTTTCGGTCATTAATTATTTATCTGAAATTTTTTTTATAAAAATGAATACTTGCTTTCTTACAAGAAAAGTACCCTTTTTGTAGAAGCTAGAGAGGAACTATTTTTAAAAAATAAAAAACAGCATACATTTCTCATGTGTTTTGCATTTTTGTGAAGGCTTGGCTTCCACTTCGAAAATTTAGCAGTGAATATTTCCGTGAATTAACTGCTGAAAAAGAACTTTCAATGCAAGAAATGAAATAAAAATTAAAGAAAAGTTTTTAATATTTTTTCCAACATTATATATACAACAATATACACACAGGGCCGTAGCTTGCCATTACTGTGCAAGAATTTGAATTTAGACTAGGGGGTAGACCTTTCTACCCCCTTTCAACTAGGGCCCTGTGCAGGTGCACTTTTTGCACCTGTTCCTGCCTAGTTACTCTCTGTGTACACATGCAAGGTTTTTCCAATAAACAATTTACAATCAGGTCCACAGAGCATAATTTGAAATATTACAATCACAATTCACAAGAGCACTTATATGTTTGCTATCAAATAATTACTTAGTTAAAATGCATACCTCTGTGTAGTATTTTATACAAACTTTAAATTTGAAGGGAGGTTTTTCCTTCCAACATATGCAATTATTCACAGCAAATTAAGAACTTTAACATTTTCATTACATTCATTTTCATCAGGACTCTACAACTGTCATGTTTTCTCACATTGCAAGGGTACCAGAAACTAACACATTTTCCCCTCTAATTAAGACTGATATTACATATATAACTCAGCAGTACATATTAAGCAATTCATCTTTTAATATAAAACCATGTGCACTTACTTATGAGGCTATGCCAAATACAGAAAATGCACTCTGGCTATGCCAAATGTAGAAAACACACACTGGCTAATTAATAATACATGCACGGAATGCTTTTGGCACTATCAGGGGTCTGTCCAGACTTTTTTGGTGGGTCCTGTTTTTGTGAAAAGAATCATTAATTTTGTGAAATAAGCAATTTTGTGGGAAGCGAAGTAATTTAATTCATCACAAAAGAAATGAAATTCCCAATTTATGGTTTTATTAATTTGTGTTTTGTTAAGGGTTCGTTTTTTAGGTCCAGAATTTTGTGAAATGACTAAAAAATGGACCCAAATTTTGATTGGACAGATCCTTAACAATACTTCGTTTTATTGTAAAACTCAGCTTTGCAGAATTTTTTTGCCACTTTGAGAATATATATTTCAATATCTCAATGCATTGAACGTAAGAATATTTTCCTTTCTCGTACCCAGAAAACACATAATCTAACTTCTTCATGTATAAATGCTTTAAACATATTTCATATAAAGGGTTCCCTGATAAAATGAAATTTGTTTTCGATTTTCTATTATTATACCTACCAGGGTGGTAGTATTCTGCTTTAGCATTTCAGCAATTAATTTATGTAAAAAAAACAATCATGTGCTCAAATTTCTATTAATTTACAGATAGGATTCAGTGATTTTCATCACTACATTTTTGGCTGTATTAGTATTTTTATTATATACAGTAAAACCTTGATAAGTCGTCACCTCAAGTTATCGAAAAATTATGACGGCTTAAGTGGAGTGACGACTTAAACGGAGTTCCGTCAGTTTTAATGTGCAATGTTATGAAAATCGTATAAATTCAAAGTAATATGACATTTATTAAAGTATGAATCAAAATAGCAATATTAATCAAATTTATAGATTGTGAAAGAAGAAAAAATAGCAATTTTTTTATCTTTTCTATTTCATTACTTAAGTTATTGCGATGAAATGTACTGTACACTTTGATTCATACTAGTAATTTTTAATTTAGACTAACAGAGCAACTGTTTGAATAAGTAGCTTTTCTTCATAACAGAACTCTCTATTGCCCATTAATTTTACATATACATCAAATTCAATTTTAGTGTTTGAATTCCTCATCAGTAGTTCATGATGCTTTAAGGCGATTGGAATGTCGTTTAACTTTAGAAATAACATTGAACAAGCACGGAGAATGCCAACAATTTAATTTATTAGATTAAACTCAACAAAAACATTAGTGTAAACGGTTAAAAGTAACTAAACATAATTGAATTAAAAATAAGGGGAAAATAAACACGAAGTTAAAATCGACGAAATGAAAAAAGCAACGTATGCTGTATATCACGCTATTTATACTCGTTATGGGCGTGGCCACACAACACATGAACATTCGATTACGATTAATACACACAATTGCCAAGAACCAAAATATATATTCAAAATAGTCAATATTGTGACCACCACAATGCGACTACAAAGTAATCTCGAATACTTTTGACTTGGTGGAGGGGTCCTGGGCAGGGAAAAGAGTAAACAGAAGACCTCAACTTGGAAAAGAATGTCTAATTTTTTTCAACATAGATATTTTGTTTAAATTTCAAGCCCTAAATTAAGAGAATCCATGCTTTCTATGATTACACTGGTAAACAAGGTTTTTGTTTCTTTGACTCTGAGTACTGTTTCTTACGCATTTTTCGATGCTGATTCTGAATCCGTCCATCAGGCACCAGTTTTCCGCAATTGCATTTTCCATTGTTGCGGATTAGCCTAACCAGCCTTAATACTCTATATTTAGAAGATCAACGTTTTTAGCATAATAATGGGTATTATGAATATTAAAACTTGCCTCATCTCTGACTAAATATTATGGAATAGTACATCACTAGGGAATTCCTGACCAAACTGTCCAAGCTTTGCTCGTCAACAAAAGCAATTTGAGCACCTTTTTTGAAGGAAGACGACTCAGTCTATTGCAATGATGTAGATGCCCTGTACATTATACTGATGCATTGGGGCATCAGTATAATCCCCTAGAGTGGAGGTTATTCATAGATTCCTCTAAAACGAATTTGAAAGCAGTACTTTTGCACAATGGTAACGAAAACCCTGCCACTCGCATTGCTTACAATGCCCACATGAAGGAGACATATGAAAACATTATTACGGATGGTTCAGTATATGAAAGACATGCCTGGCACTTTTGCGGGTATTTGAAAGTCATTGCTCTTGTACTCGGTCTTCAACTAGGATATACCAAATTTTGCAGTTTCTTGTGCTTGTGGGACAGCAGAGATAGACAAAACCATTATGTATAAAAAACAATGGCCACCAAGAAGACAGCTCGTTCCGAGAACCAAAAATGTCGTCAGTCAGCCCCTGGTGGATCCTCAGAAAGTCTACCTGCCACCTCTACACATTAAACTGGGATTGATGAAAAATTTTGTTAAAGGAATGAATTGAAATGACGACGGTTTTAGCTTTTAGCTTTCTAAAATCAAATTTCCACGGGTCAGTGGCACTAAAATCAAGGAAGGCATATTTGTTGGCCCCTCAAATTCAAGAATTAATGAACGATGCTAAGTTCGATGCTACTCTAAATGAGCAAGAAACACCAGCATGGGAGTCATTCAAGAAAGTTGTCCATAACTTTCTTGGAAATAACGAGACTGACAAATATAAGGACCTTGTGGAGGAATTACTTCAGAACTATAAAGCTCTTGGTTGCAATATGTCACTGAAGATACATTTTCTTCATTCACATTTGGATTTTTTCCCAGAAAGCCTAGGTGATGTCAGCTACGGGCACTGTAAGCGATTCCACCAGGACATATCCATCATGTAATCACATTATCAAGGTAAGTGGATCCCAAATACGCTGACCGATTACTGTTGAACATTAAAAAGTAATATTCCTGCTGCAAAATACAGAAGAAAATCATGTAAAAATACCTTTTGAACTGCCATTAATATTAGAATTTAAGCTATTTTAAGTTGTAAGCAAATGCGAAAAATATACATTTTTCAAAATTTTAAATGCATGTTAATCAAAACACTATGCCTCGCACACAAATTCTGAAAGTAGATTCGGAATCAGTGGTTAAAGTACTATAAGAATGACCCTATTTGATCAAAGAAACATGAAAAAAGTGAAGTTTTAAGTTGTAAGCAAATGCGAAAAATATAAGTTTGTCAAAATTTCAAATGCGTGCAGAGATGGCATTGACACGTTATAACGCGTCAAATACCCAGAATTTTGAATAAGGACGCGTAAAAATTTTGTTCCTGCGTCTGCCGGGATGCGTTCTTTCCTAGTTCTAAGAAGAAAAAACAAGTTTTTGCAAGTTTTTCCTACTAGTAGACAATGAAAGTAAATGAACCTTTGGACAGAACATGTTTTTAGAAATGAATTTTATACTTGATTCACAGATACCTTCTCTTACCTGGAATATGACTCCCTGCTCAGTCTCAATGAAAAAATATAAGCAGGTGATCAAAAACCTGGGGCATACTGGAAGAAAATTCATAGAGATACCAGTGAATTATTGGGGGAGGAGCATACTTTTTTTCAAGATGAATGTTTTTTGAGAGGGACCCTCTTTCACTCAAAAAGGACCCAGATTTTTCAAATAACCTGGGTCCCGGGACCCAGGTAAATTGGATTCCAGTGGCATTTCTGGCGTGTTACTCAAAAACTATGCCTGACACACAAATTCTGAAAAGACATTCGGAATCAGTTAGGAAAATGCTATAAGAACGACCCTATTTGATTAAAGAAACATGAAAAAAGTGAAGTTTTGTTTACCAGTATTTTTACCATCTTATTTATTATTCTTTATTTATTATCTGTGCCTGTTGCACTTTGACTTTAACTTGATTCATTTGATTCTTCGATTTACATAATTTTTGATTTCCTTGCGCTATATGTAATCTTTGACACATCAATAAATTTTTGTTTTGACGGAGATGCCCTGCTTACGTTGCTTCTTGCGACAGAGCTTGGGTGTCTCGCGGTTTATCCAGTTTCTCCAATGGAGCCCAGGCAGAAATAAGATCTAGCTTGAACAGTCCCCAATGTTCCAAAAAGCTTAGTCGCAAATGAACTTCCCCAGTATAACTTTTGTTACTTAAACTGTTCCGTTTGGGTATATAGGATTTTATGGTGACTTTTAAGCATATGGCAATGCTGTTAACAAGCTCTTTTTTTAATGGGAGCCATAAAAATAGTCTGTCCCTTTTTCTCAAACTTTTTCATAGTGACGACTTAACCAAAATTAGCGACGAGTAAATGAGGATTTAATAACATTGTGGTCTTCGAGGCGCAAATGCGAGCCGATCTCCCCGTTAAAAAGTCTCGCCACAGAGAGCAACAGTCTTACAAGCAGTACAAATATTCAGTCACTACACATCATTCACTTCACTTCTGAACTATAGATGGCAGCACTGAAAAATCATACACAACGCTAGATACGCACTCAGACTGTTAGGTACATGCGCTTACACTACCGGCGCAACTCACTAGGTAGTAAATTGCTTATGGCGATAGACCTGAGTTGTGCTGGGTTTGAAAAAAAACATTGTGGTCTATGAGAGCTAGAAGGGTCTGATGAAAAATGACTTAACCAGAGTGACAACTTAACAAGGTTTTACTGTAATTAGTTGATCATGAAGGATGCTTTCAATTCGCCAAAGTGTCTATACTAGTTGAAATTTAATGCCACAAGGCGATGAAATATTTGCTGCACATGGCTATAAAAGTGCCTATAGCATTACTGGTCGAATTGACTGGTGATATTCCTTCTAGATATAACTAAAAATATTTCGGCCGATTTTTTTTTTTTAATTTATGGTAGTTGGACAGTTATTGTTTAAGCATTTTTAGGGAAAAGTTCAACCTTTTAAACTATCTGGTTCATCATGAGAATTGGGAGAGGCGATTGAAAATGGTCAAAATGACAATTAAAAAATAATTTAATACTAGAAGAACCATGCCAGTCATTTTGACTGCCATGGTCCTTCTGGTGTTAAATTGTCTTCAAAACCCTCATTTCACTGTGAAATTCACTGTAAAAAATTTCATTTTTTGGATCAAAATTTTCATCCTATGAAAGTAAGATTCACTCTCATTTTTTCCGCTGAACCGATAGTCAAATTCCATTATAACAGATTCAAGAGACACGAGAAATCACTTTGTTATTATAGAATTTTGTTATAAAGGAATTTCGGGTTTTTGTATTGTTCCTATGTAAACTTATCTGGGAATTAGAAAAGTGTTCATTAAAACAAGATTTTTCCTTGCTATAACGGTATTCTTTAAAACAGGATTCGACTATCTGGTAGTATTACCAGCGACGAAAGCATGAAATTTCAGACTATTCTGGTTTCTTTTAGATGCGGGGGACCCCTTATGGGGAAAAAAATAGAGAAAAGAAACACAAATAATGCTTTAAAATCCTGCTAATCTGAACCTAGCTAATTTGGAAACCTACATAATAGGAATGGCTCTTTAAAAAAATAAAAAATTATATCTATATGTTAGCCCACAAATCTCATTTATTTATAGTGTTTAGCAAATTGACAAAACCATTTTAGCCTTAGTTCTTTTTATAACCTATATAAGAATTAATTGAAAATTCTGTGTGTGTGTGTCCACATAATCATCATCACCACCTTGTAGGATAAGCTTAGAATGATTGCCTCAGAAATCAATATTAAAAGTGCATATTTCACTGTGGAAATAAAGAAATTTGGAGTTTTTACCCTCATTAGTAATTTTAAAAATGTAATTCTTTGTTTTCAAATTCTTGAATATACTTGGAAATAAGCTGAGTAAATTATTTATAAAATTATATGCTGGACCTACTCATGAGTTAAAGAAGTTGAGATAAATATTATTCATTATCTATCTCTGTAACAGTAAGTTCCATCTGTCCCTTTACTATTTTTTACTGCATTTTATGCCACCTGAATACAATTTCTTTGCATCTTCATATGCTTCTTCTTCATCTTCTTTTGAACTCCCCTAAATTTTTGTGCCATATATAAGCCCCCAAGGAATACAATTGACGTGCCACTCCTTGAATATATCTTTAACACAAATATTCCTACACTTGTTGCAGGTGATTGGAATAGCAAAAACAGCATTTTCCACAGTAAACGCAATAACAGGTGTGGTCGTATTCTGAGGAAATTTTGTCTTGATAACCTTCTTGAAGTTCACTCTTCAGATATTCCTACACATATTCCTTCATGTGCTAGATACAGCCCTGATGTAATAGACTTTGGTATATCTAAGAACTTTTTATATGAAATACATATGTATACCAAAACAGTACTTAATTCACCGCATAATCCTATATTTTTCCAGATTGACTTCCCGGTTCCTCACAGGCAAAAAATATATCGTAAAACTGACTGGAACAAATTTAAAGAGCTTCTTGTGAATGAGGGAACGCATAATGACATTCCAGCACGTGCACATACTATAGATAGTGCAGTCAATCAACTTACAAATAAAATTCAATCTGCAATCGAAAATTCCACAACTATCTCAATACAAAAAGAAAATAAATATGGCCTAACTAAAGAAATTTTGCAGAAAATAAGGCACAAAAATAGGGTTAGAAGCCTCTGGCAAAGATTCAGACGGCGATCTGATAAAATTACTTTGAACAAATTAAGTAAAGAAATTAAGCTTGAGGTTGAAAACTTCGTAAATTGCAGATTCACAAATTTTATAGAAAATGCAACATGTGATAATACTAACATATGGAAGGCTTGGAACCTTTGCAAGCCCTACAATAGTAGACGAATAAACAAGATTCTTGGTGCAGGGGGCATAGTCTTCTCAGATAATGAAATAGTTGAAACTTTTGCGGAGGCATACAGAAGGCAGCTCTCACCAAATCATGTTCAGCCGCTCCATACTCAAATAGAGCTCAAAAACAGAGTTGTTAGGTACGTCCACCAACATATAAACAAGTATGGTGAACAAATTCCATCAACAAGTGTGGACGAAGTGGTAGATATTATTTCTACTCTCAAAACCAAAAAAGCGTCTGGATATGACAACATATCAAATGTGACTCTAAAAAACTTACCTTTTAACATAATTTCAACACTCACAGATATCTTTAACTCAGCCCTCAAGATTCATTATTTTCCTAAACCATGGAAACACTGTATTATTAAAGCAATTCACAAAAACGGAAATGACGTATTACTTCCAACCTCTTATAGACCTATTAGTCTTCTGACTAATATCAGCAAAATTTATGAAAAAATTATAGCCACCAGACTGGAAGCTTTCATTGACACTAATGATATTTTAAGACCTGAACAGCATGGCTTCAGGAAAGAACACTCTTGCGTGATGCAACTAATCCGTGTAACTGAATTTATCACGGATGTCTTCAATCATAAAGAATATGCTGCTGCTGCATTCCTAGACATTAACAAGGCATTTGATAAGTGTGACTTTGTTACTCTCCTCAATAAAATGATTAACCTGCAATTTCCATATTTCTACATAATTTTCTTCTACCACTACATAACTGGTAGAACTTTTCAAGTAAATATTAATGACACACTTTCTACTGTTCAACCTGTAAATGCATCTGTGCCACAAGGCAGCGTTTTGGGTCCTCAGCTATTTTTATTGTACA
This sequence comes from Pholcus phalangioides, assembly GCF_987345545.1. Taxonomy (NCBI): domain Eukaryota; kingdom Metazoa; phylum Arthropoda; class Arachnida; order Araneae; family Pholcidae; genus Pholcus; species Pholcus phalangioides. The sequence goes on along the minus strand of NW_028301608.1, from coordinate 690,183 downwards.
TCAACGATTTTCCTGCGCCTCAGGCTGGTATATTATCGCTTTTTGCTGATGATGCGGTAGTACTCTGTAGACACAGAAAGCCAGGTGATGCTGCTGACTTTCTTCAGGATTCAATAGACGATATCACTGAATGGTGTAAAGACTCAGACATAGTCTTGAATAGCAATAAATGTAAATTTATCTGGTTTACTCTATGTAAAAAGATACCCAGATTGCGTCGATTACATATTAACAGCTGCTCCCTCGCTCCAGTTGACCAAATTAAATATCTGGGTGTAATTCTTAATAGTGCTCTTACATTCAAACAACATATCAGATATGTGCGAAATAAAGCCAATGGGATACTTGGTGCTTTAAACAAGATTACGTTCCCTAGAGCGAAACTTTCTATTAAAAATAAGATTTTGCTCTTCAAATCAATCGTTAGGCCCACCCTTCTGTATGCCTCCCCAGCTTGGGCGTTTGCTAATAAAGCTAACATTAAATCATTACAAACTGCTCAAAACAAGACTCTTCGGAGGTTCACCGGGGCGCCATGGTTTATAAGAGGAAAAAACATAAGAAAAGATCTCAGAATTAACCACATCTGGAAATACATTAAAAAGCTTAATAAAAATCAATTTTTACGTATGGCTAATTCCACATACTCTCATATCAATGAAATTGTCAATTATAGTGAAATCCCTCCACCTAGAACTTCCAGAAGGAAGATCTACAGACGTCCAAAACAGATCTTTCATCTCCCCTGGAGAAACACTTAATCATCCTTCTTACTCTCCCTTGTGTAAATATGTACATAGTTTTCATCACACTTTGATTTTTCACTGTATTGTATGATGTCTTGGCTCCTATTTATCCTTTTTCATGGGAAAATCCCAAACTGCATTTTGTTCTATTGGAATCTATTTAACCTCTTTTCCTATGTGCTTTTGATTACTTCTGTACGTGTTACTTGTACAGTATTTTTTTTTCTTTTTGCGTTTTGGCACCTATTTACTCTCTTGGCACCTATTTACTCAACATTTACCCTTTAAAAAAAAAAAAAAAAATCCACACCGAACGGATCGAACTTCCTTTGATATTGGGTAGGATAGCAAGAATGCTTGTGATTAAAATTTTTCTATTTTTGTTGACACACAAAGTTAATCACTGCTTTTGTTGTGATGTCCCTGTGATACTGAGTGTGCTGCTTTTGGACTTGCTCTCTTGGCTTTATGTTTTATTTCAGGTGTGGCGGCATTGCAAAAAACTTACAAAACTAGACTAAGTTCTGGGGAAGCCATGACCATTTTATTTGACCAGACGTTGACTTACTTTCTCACGCACAACACTTCACTCACTCATTTTCTAACATACACCAAACACAGTCTCCTCTTTCAATTTCTTCATAGATCCATCTGGATCCGTCTGTAACCTCACAGTCAGCCTCAACGGCTGGGAATGGGGGTGAAAATCTAATGCTGGTCTGGTCTGGTCATCTTCTTTGCTTCTTCTCTAACATATGCAGTCAATCCCACTTATAACGTTCCCACTTGGAACATTTTCACACTTAATACAACTTATTTTCATGGTCCCATGGCACCAACAAATTTCCATTAATATTTTATAGCATTTTCCTGCTTAGGTTTTTTACACAATGCTTTTTTTAAAAACGTTATAAGTGGTATTCACTGTACAAAATTCAGACTCACCTACAAAAACCCACTAGTTTTTTTGCTAAAAATTGTTTGTTAGCTTGCAACCCCCCCCCCCCCCATCCCTCCCATAGTCTTTAGCAAAACAATTTTTGTTAAGAAATTGAAATTAGTAAATAAATTACTGGCTGAATACAAGGATTTTTTTGCACGGGAGAAGAGATGTCATAATATATGCAAAGTACAGGGGCCGTTCAAGTATTACCTAAGTAAATTTTTAGCCTTTTTTTGACCCCCCTCCGCCCTTATCAGCAAAATTTCGTCATCAGCTCTGCCCCTCTGAATCCTAACTCATATTTTCATAAGGGGTGGTTGATTACGTAAGCGTTATCCAAACTCCCCTCCCCCCTTGTCATCAAAAGTCAGCAAATCGGAAACCTTCCCCCACCCCCATTGATGATGACGTAATACTTGAACGGCCCTACAGGAAATTTCAGGAACGTTTTAAAGAAGTTAAGATTTAATATTTTAAAAAGTACAGTAGAACTTCTGTTAATGAGCTCAATTTGTTCCTCCAACATGCTCATAATCCAAATAGCTCGTTATTCAAATCAAACTTCTTCATAGGAAATAATGGAAACTGGCATAATTCGTTCACAATTCACATAAAAATGACTAATAAAAACGGCATACAATCAATAACACAACACAATAATAAAATATAATACAATAAAATATGTATAATATAAATTACACCATAAATAAACCTAAAATACGATAATGTTTACATACATTATTGACTATTTCTTACTCTAAATGACGAGAGAGGGGAGTATTATTGTTTAGGCCGATTTACTCGCTCATTAACCAAATCTAAATTTTTTTCTAAATTTTTGCTCGTTAATCAAAGTTCCACTGTAGCTCAATCTCATTACTAATTTGATACTAAAATTTAATTAGCATGATATTAGAATATTAATTACTAAGTACATACATCTAATTAGATGTATACAAACTATTTTTATATATTTACTAGCTATAATACCCGGCGTTGCCCGGGTTTTCTTCAATGAGGCTTTTTTGGATCACGTGATGTCTCCCTCTTTCTTTGAGGGACATGCAAACTGTGTCTAAGTTCACCAATATGGCAAAATGTGGCAAACGATTATAAAGGCATAAATGTTATACATATACTGACAGCATTGAAGAAATTACAAACCATTGTAAAGGCATAAACACGTCTGAAACGCATTGCTAGGGAACCACGGTAACCAAAGTAAACATTCGGAAAGTGATTGTTGAGGCCCAAAAACCATTGTTTCCCTACGGTTTTTTGCCCATTTGGGGCATTTGCCCTACTCTGGCGAAATTTTAAAGTAGCCTATTGTAGCTCAATCTCATTACTAATTTGATACTAAAATTTAATTAGCATGATATTAGAATATTAATTACTAAGTACATACATCTAATTAGATGTATACAAACTATTTTTATATATTTACTAGCTATAATACTGGCTCCATTTGGTATATATGCAAAATTTGACGACAATCGATCTAAAATTGTGGATTTGTACAGAGAACATACACACACACAGACAGAAATTCAATTTTATATATATAGATTACTAAATATGTACATTGATATGTAACATTGCAAACAGCATATTCACAAAAACCCGGGGCGGGTTGGATTTTTGCCAATCCTGCTTCATAGTAATAAAATTTTGCTATAAAGGAATTCCAAATTTTTACATTGTTCTTATGTGAACTTATTTGGGGGATTAGAAAAGTTTTTGCTAAAACAAGATTTTTTTGCTACAACAGGTTATTTTTTGCTATGTTAAAATGGGAATCTACTGTATATATTACTGTCAAAGCCCAAAATCGACCAGTTTGCAAATTGGTCAATTTTGTTGTGAATTAACCCAGCTAATGTCAGAATTCTGGACTTTGCCGAGACAGTTTGCGAAGTGGCTGGAGGTTCCATGCCAAAGTCTGAAAAGAAAAGGCATGATTCGGGATCATCACCATTCTGTGTATTTTTTCGTGATAATTATGTCTGTTAGCTATGGCGATCCATCATATTGAACTTGCGATGCAGTAACCTTTATTTTTTTCAAAATGCTGCAGAAAAACTCTAATTTTTTTTTTCCCTCTCAAATTCCTCTTTTTCTCTCATCACATGGAGCTAATCCAATACAGCTATCATATATGTAGCCTTGTATCACATTAGCGATGAAAATTAGCATGGATTTGGGGCCTACACCAGACTATTTTACATCAACACATTGGCCAGGGATCTCCAGCCATTTCGTTAATTGGCTGACCAAAGCCTGTATCATCTCTGCAAATCGGATTTTGGCTAATAAGTAAAGTGGTTGCACTTCAGGCTTTAGCAGTAACATATATAAATGTTAAACATGGAAAATCTTTCGTAAAAATACAAAGTTTAAGGTGGAATATCTGAAAAAGGGGAAAATTATGACATTTTCAATTAATAAGTATCGAGTGACATTTAACATTTTTTTCCAAACCTTTCTTATGGAATGACCTTTTTATGATTTTATCATTTTAGGTTTATAGAGTTCCGGAGACTGCAACTGTTTTGTTAAAGTAAGCATGTCTTCAACAATTATGTTTATCTTAAGAGGCAGCTAGTCACTTTTTTAAATCATCAGTTTATATAAACGTGAATGGACTGAAAAGCATTTTTTGTTTTTAAAAATAAGATTAATTTGTGTGATGAGGCTACATCTAAAATATTCTTTTTTATGACAAAAGAATGAGTAAATATTACTGAGATAGGGAATTTCGCTGTTTATTTACAATCAAACCTTGATTTCTTGAACCTCCTTATTAAGTAAAACCTCTGTCTAAAAAAAATACATGTATAAAATTGATATTAAGGTTTTTTGTGTGTGTTTATTGCTTTAACAAAGTAGTGACAGTAATTGACAGATTTGTATAAATTAAAATTATAAACAATACAGTCTAGCCCCACCCCCCAATTGGTTATAAATTTGATGCATGATCATGTGGTTGAGGGCAAATGTTTGAATGTCCCCTGCGAGTGGTATGGTGATTGCCTGAAGTTTGTTCTTCAACCTTGAGACACTGATGCGAACCAGTCTTTTCTCCATTAAGTCTCTACGGAAAGCAGGCAGACCTGCAACATAATTTTGAATTCTAAAAAATTTGGGCATCTGTCCTTGCACTTTAAATCTGAAAAATAGGTTGCAGCATTTAACAGATTATAGGCATCCATCAGACATTTATAAATTGTTTGAGATGCACATACAAAGCCAGATCTAGCAAGTCAAAAAAACAAATTTGGCAGAAGTCTTCCAAGTGCTGCATGTCGCGGAACAGTCTTTTAAAAAAAATTGGGTTTCTTTATCCAATTTTTTTAAAAGACTGTTCCTCGACAAAAACGCTTAACAAGTTAAGGCCATCTTTCACAAAAAATATAGTTGGCACTGGGTGGTTCGAGAGTTGTCAAACAGGAAGAAGGTAGTTGTCGTCATGGAATCCAGTCATGGTTTTTTTTTTGGCCAACATGTGTTTGTTCATGCGATATCATGTTTAAATAAATTCCTTGTTAAACCATCTTGCTGCCTTACAACTCTTATATGTATGAAACACTGTTATGGAAATTTTTGCCGTAAATCATTTTCTATAAGCCGAGGGCTGGTTGCAGAGCAATGTGAAACATTCTGCCTTTGGGGCAGAAGCTCCTTAGGGTTGGCTAGGCTCTTTCTTCAATCTAAGCATGGTTTTTACTTGAAAAACTTGTAAATAATAGAGATAGACTGCTTTTTCTCAGCCCAAGATATCAAGGAAACACATATTTTCTGGATATTATGCTGAGGTGAACTTGGAAAGAAAAGTTAGTCTCCACTAGGACTCGAACCCAGGCCCTCTTGCATATTGAGCACACATGCTACCATCTACATCCCATTGGAGGCACAACTCTGCCTTCCTCATTTCACACACTGTGGCATGAGGTGCTGAAGTAGAGACATTAGTAGCTTCAATTAACTTCAAGAAATTAGAGAGAAAGCCATCTATCTTTCTTTGAACTGCCCCAACTCTGGGGGGGGGGGGCATTTCCTTAAGTTAAGAGAGGCTACTAATGTCTCTATTTGAACACCTCGTGCCACAGTGTGTGAAATAAGGAAGGCAGGATAGTGTCTCCAGTGGTGTAAATGTTGGCGTGCTTGCCCAGAATACAAGAGGTCTGGGTTCGTGTCCAGACGGAGACCAGGTGACTTTTCTTTTAGAGTTCACCTCAGCATAGTATTCAGAAAATTTTTCCTTGATATTGTAAATGTTTTTTTGTTTTTTTTTTCTTTCAAAAAGACATTTATTCACTATCACTTATACAAAGAAAGGAGAAAAAAAAAAATATGCATAACATGTTACAGACTGAAATAATTTTTTGATATACTGAGTTATATATGAGTTGACAAGGGGTAACTTTGTTACCGGTACTGACAACATAGAATGAAACTAAAACTAAAAGTCACTAGTGAAATTAGTATTGTTATGGTAAAAGCATGCATGTGAAAAAATATACATATCGGCAAATCAAGAAAATACATGCACTGAGTATAAAAAAAAATAAAGGTGGCGAACAGGAATTGTAAAAAAAATAAGCAAATCGCTTCGGTGAAACACAATCAAAATTTATAAGTTTATGTCTGAGTGTTAAAATAAGTTTCAATATTTGGTATGTTAGCAATGTATTGTTGAAGTCATCGTTTAAAAGCAGGAAACTGTGTTATATTTTGCAATTCAATAGGTAAAGTGTTGTAAGTTTTAGGAGCAATGTAAAAAAAATGTTTGCAAAAAATATTTTTTCTATGTGAGGGAATCTCAAAGACCATATGAGGTCGTCTCAAGGAAACATTTATTTTGGGTGTGCAAAGATTTTTGTTTTTGTGTAGAAAGATTATTGCTTTATAGAAGACAAGTTGTTGTAGGTTTAGGATATATTTATTATATAAAGAAATGTCATTTGAAGTAGAGTATCCTAAAAACTTGAGAAATTTCAATTGAATAGTTATAATTGGTAATAAGTTAGTCTTATAATCGCAGCCCCATGTAAGTAGACCGTATTGTAATGATGAATGAACCCAGGCATAATAAACAGAGTGCAAGAAAGTGTGATGAACAATTCTTCGCAAATGGTAAAACTTATACAAGAAAAATTGAGTTTTTTCATGATGAATTCAACATGAAATTTCCATTTCAAATTACAATCAACGTAGATACTGAGACATTTCCATGAGAAAACCTCTCCTAGACACTGGCAATTACAAGCGTGAAGTGAACAACTGTTGCATGAGATTTGATAACGAGATTTGAGTTGGGACTTCCCCTGAGGCAAAAGTACATAAATTTCGTTTTGTCAAGGTTTAACCTCTTATCATTTTGAGCAAACCAATCGTTAATAATTAGAAGATCTTGCTCAATTTGAGATACCAATGCAAATTGATCGTCACATGAATAAAGGATTACAGAGTCATCGGCGTATGTAATAATTTTACTGAAAAGTTTTAAAGTACAAAAATCATTGATGAAAATAATGAAATGCAATGGTCCTAAAATGGATCCCTGAGGAACTTCTCTACCAATGTTCGAGTAAGAACTAAATAAATTGTTACTTTTAACATTTTGTGTTCTATTTCTTAAGTATGATCTGAACCAAAGAAGTGGTTCACCTCTGACCCCCAAAGCAGAATGTTTTGCGATGTTCTGCAACGAGCCCTCAGCTGACTGAAAATGTTCTGCGGTAAAAATTTGAATATACATAATAGCATTTTTCTACATATTTCTTAAAATTCTTCCAGATTGTTCTGCAACAGCACTGGTTGTTCTGCAACGTACGTCGCACATTTCGGCATATTCTGCTTTGGGGCCTCTGACACCAGCATAATACAGTTTACTAAGTTAAATTTCATGATTTACGGAGTCAAAGGCCTTAGAGATGTCAAGAAAAATAGCTAAAGTTTGTTTATTTCTGTCGGTGCTTCTGTAAGTCAATTTGCAGAAGTTTAACTTTTCCAGAATTTCTTCCAATGTTGGGAGATTTACTGTAATGAAATTAGAGAATTTTGTAACGTCTTTTTAGACTTCAATTCAGCGATCACATCTAGGCAATGTTAAGTGCCACTTGTGGTGACCTGCCGTGCTTTTCAAGTCCTGACATAGGCTTACATATAACACTTTCTGGCATGCACCAGTCATTAGAAATTAGAAATCAAAGGAATGATAATTGTTGAATCCCTGATAAGTTTACACCATTGCATTATTTAATTGCTCGTTACTTCAGACCCAACTATCAACGCTAATAGTTATTGGACTCTTCCCCCCCCCCCCAGTAGCTAAGACCAAGAGTGTTAGGGTTTGATCGTAACCTGAAAAAACCATGATTAGCAAAATTTTTTGAAATTACAAGCAGGAACTAATACAACTCTACAGTAGCTTTGTCGAAATTGTGTAACATGACTTAGTTTTAAATTAAATGAAAAATACATATATAAACATTCTGAAGCATTGTGTGCCACAATAATTCAGATTTAATCAAATGTTAAGCATTTCAAAATGTATTAAAGATCATTAAACAAAAGTTTTAAACAGATATGACATGAATGTCGCTCTCCACTTGTTAATACAAGATATACGGAAGACTGGATGTTGTGAAGATATTTATTATTTGTGCCATTATTATTATTAGCCCTCTGGTGGCTCGTCGTCCATGAGCTATTAGCTGATTGGTTTCACCGTCCATTGCACGGTTCCGTTCGGCATATATACGCTCTAGCGAAGGAAAATCTCTATCTCCTCTGTAGCTTAGTGGTCAGAGCACTCGTCCGGCAATCGAGGGACCCGGGTTCGACTCCCGGTAGAGGCAAGTTTTTTCCTTCCTTAAAAAAAAAAAAAAAAAAAAAAAAATTCACAACATCCAGTCTTCCGTATATCTTGTATTTTAAACAGATATTCAATTGCAATTTTGCACAGAGATTAAATTAATGAATTAAATTATTCACAAACATGTATTAAAATATATTATCGGTGTTGCAATGCCACACACACACACGTGCAAAAATAAATGGGACTTACCAAGGTACTGCTCATTTCCACTGGCTCCCTTGCAGCCAAGGGATGGTCAACGGACTAAATACTGCATTTTCAATATTTTAAGGAAGGGGTCCCTTGCTCAAGAATTATGAGCACCCTACAGAACTACTTATATGTGAACCAAAATGTGAACGCAAAACTGCCACAAAAGAAATGAGTGCAACTAGGAGATACTTCTACCCTCTACAAAAAGTCTAATTTGATTGATTAATTGAAGCGTGGGAATGGAATGATATCGACATTTATTTTAACCCATTAAAGACTACTTAGAAAGTGGTGGCAAAAACAAATTAATTTTGAATGGCAAATTTCTTTACCAACTGGCATTAAGGAGTTAATATACGGGTGCCAATCAGTATAAATTAAAGTCATGACTCACCAATTTTAATCATGTATATAAAAAGTGGTAAACAACAGATGATGTGAAAGTGAAGAAAAGTGTTTTTATGATTAAAATGAGAATAATTCTATCTATGCGATTTCAGAAGTTTAAATATTTTAAGGGGGAAAATGTCTTGTTATTTCGGATCTGTTGATATATCCTTATTACTAATGATGTGTGTGAGTGTAAGTAATTATAACCAGAATATTCAATTGAAGACACACATATTTAATAGAGATTTAAACACTTAAAGTGAGAGACGACATCTGTTGCTGTTCAGACTTGAGCAGCCATGTTTTCTATGCTGTTGCCAAAACTCTGAAACTAAATACTTGACTAATAATGAGTTGCCAGATATCAAAAACAGAAATAAATAAATTGTTTGTCCATTAACATAATATTCCAACAAAATGGCGATCACGACAGCTTCAAAGTTACAAAACAGTTTTTTGGTGTTCCAAATATAAATGCAGAAACAATACTGAATGTGAATCCAAAACAATATTGGAAGTCATGGTTGGGTGAAACATGGCTTGACTTGTATCAGATTTAATGACTCATATGCAGATTCAAAAATCTTTTCAAATTGATATTCCGTAGTTAATTCATTCTCTCCCCCCCCCCCCCCAGGTATAGTACAGTCATTTGTAAAGCAGGGGAGGAAAAAATGATTCTCATGATTGTGTTTGTCATCAATAGAGACTAGAAGTTTAGGCATTAAAAGTTGTATAAATAGGCACACAAAACGACACTAAAAAGGTGTAAAATAGGCATTAAATGAAGGTATTTATAATGAAATGAAAAAATAAACTAAAAGCTGCAATATATAAAGGGCCTGAAAACTTTCTAAAAAGTTTGCTGCACTTAGTCTGTTTCAATGATTGCTAATACTGCAGTTATTATTAACCAAGTTAAGAGTTGATGTTTTCATGCTGAAAAAAGTGTGTGCAGTCCCTCAAGCTTAGATCAGTCGATTCATCCAAATATTAAACATGTAATTGGCTAATGTGAAAAATAATGCTGGCTAATACTAGAGAATAATTATATCATAAAAATATTTTGATACAGAATTAATTTCAGTAACATATTTTCATAGCAACAACATATTTCTATATTTTCAAGTGTTAAGCTTTGTATTCAGTCTGTCTATTGTTTTTAAAGATCATTGCTCTAATTCAATGGAGATGATTTTTCCATATCTAAAATATCTTGCCACACATAGTTGTTTCCAGTGCATCGCGTAAAAGTGTAAGAGTAGAACACTGTCAACGCCCCCCTCCCGCTGGCACTCTATGATAGCAATGAAAGATGATAGGAAAACTCTTGGGACGTTGCCCATCTTCTATTTATGATATGTGAGCAAAACATGATGTGGAGAAACAGTAAAAGGAAAAAAAGGAGAAGCAAAATTAATGAATTGGTGAATAATTGGGAATGTGCAATCGTAATCCAGATTTAATTAGAACTCTACAATCTCAGAGTGCAAGTCTAACTGTATATTGATTGTTATCAAGAAAACTCTATAGCAGAGATGAAATTTCTTTGTTCAATGGTAGTCTTTTGCCTCTCAGGCACATGTATTTGCATTTGAATGAGGCTGGTAGGAGTTTCTGATAATTATTAATAGTAATAGTTAAGTCATACTGAATACAGTCTTTAAAATTCATGGATAAACATAAAACAATGTTGAAAAGGCATTTAAGGCATGAAAATTCGGGCATTATTTTTAAAAAATCGAAAATAGGCAGAAAGGCATTTATGGCATTTTGTGTGAACTTCCAAGCTCTAGTCATGAACATTTTTTTTTTACCTTTTTTTTGGTTTAAAATAGAGATATTATATTGAATATAATACTCGTACTACTATTTAACTCCATCGCTTCATATAAATTGTATCGTATTGAATTTTTGAACAAATTGTTTAATTTTTATGATTGTCTTTGATGTCAAAACCATTTTCTCTAATTCATTTCAGCGGGGGTGTAAGATTTGCAGAATTATCATCTGAAGAGGGTATGCATTTTCTATTCATATTTTTTCTTACACCATTAGGTGTTTGCCCTTATATTGTTGATAACTTAGATCTTAACTACTCTTATTAACTGATGCATATTTTACTTAATTTTTTTAACTGTATGTGAACATATTTGTTCCAAAACATACACTACTAGAACTGCAAACTGCCCAACAAGGTGTCCAAAAAGAAGAAAAAAGAATACTGATAGCAAATAGTTTTTATATTTATCAATTTTAATTTTCTTACCTCTATAGAAATCATTGATCCATGTATCTATATACAATAACAAATTCAATCAATATAAATACACTAGATCTAAGAATATATAACTTCTAGATTATTCCCATTTTTGATATATTTATTTTTAAAGCTCCCGTTTACATGGGAAATACCGGTATCTTTCACTCAGCAATAGGGAAAAATCACAACAAATTTTTTTTATGGGAAAAGGGCAGGAAACTGCAAAAGTCTACTGAAACAAGGGTGTGAGTCTCTTCATTAATAAGAAAAAAAGTTGCAAAGCAGGTTTATATTTACCATACTACCCCCCATTAAATCCCAATCTTGCTCATGTAAATGGGGCTTGAATGTGCCTACTGTGGTAGAATTCACAGCTGTAGAAAGTAAACTTTTACAAATGTTCACAACTATTTTAACCAAATTCTGATTATACAAAAAACAAAAAATGTTTTGAACAAGTAATTTCTATAGTTTTAATTGTAAAAATTTGTTAATTTCTTTACTGTTGTAATTTCTGTTAATTTCTTTATTTTATAGCTTGTAAATTTCAAGAGAATTTGTTGAAAACAATGATTGCTATGGAAGAAACCTATTTTGCTCTTGCTGCTTCTTCGAAACGTAACTGTTTGGTGATCTGCGACAGAGGAACTATGGATGCTGCAGCTTGTAAGCAAATTATTCATGTTTGTCACAGTTTGAAACTTATTGTAATGTGTGTTTTCATTTTACTTCTGTAAATTAAACTATTAGATACGTCTTATAGTTACTTATATACTCTTTTATATGGTTTATTATTGTTACGGAATATCTATTTTTTCCTTGGTTATAGGTGTCATTATGATTAATATATGAGAAACCTTTTTTTTAAATTACCATAATCCTGGATCATTTAATTGATTTTACATTCATGGGTGTGCAAGTGAATGATGAAGTGACTGAATCAGCCAGAATTGAACTTGAATGAGAAGTGGGGATTCCTAGATATAATAATTCATTAAAAATGTAACTAATAAGGGGCCGTTCGAATACTACGTAAGCAATTTTTTAGCCATTTTTGACCCCCTTCCCCCCCTTTTCAGCAAAAGTCAGCAAAACGCTGACCCCCCCCCCCCCTTGTCAGCAAAATTTTGTCATCAGCTCTGCCCCTCTGAATCCTAACTCATATTTTCATAAGGGGTGGTTGATTACGTAAGCATTATCCAAACCCCCCCTCCCCCCATCGATGATGACGTAATACTTGAACGGCCCCGAAGTGAAGGTCTTATTATATGTGCACATGATGAATTAACACAATAAATTCTGACCTTGAATTTCAATTTTTAAACTTTTTAGTTTCTTCTGTTGTCTGAATTCTTCAGAAGGGAGTTTTGTGTTTTCTTTAATTTAAATCACTAAATTTAAATTCCATTTCTTCTTTAACTTCATTGATATTCAGGTAAAGTAAAGTAACCTAGTATGGTATTACGATTAAATAATCAACGTTTGGGTTTACCCAAAATTTCAAAACGAACACTGCTATATACGTTTCAGAACTATATGAAGTTCCTTCATCAGTAGCAGAAACAAAGAAGAAAAAAAGAAAATATTGAAAAAACTCCTTATAGCGGGAGTTACTCGCTGTTGTAGACAAGAGTCAAATTCAAAATGAACCGGCAACAAAAGAGCAAGAGGACGGAAAAAAGAAGAAAAATGGTGGAGCCAATCACAACCGAGAACGTGATAGTGATGCTGATGGAAAAGAATAATTAATGTAGAAACTGTTGCCAGATTTTTTAGAAGGGTGGTGTGCTAGATAGGTCGTTGACCAACTGGTTTGTGTTTTTGTTGATGTGGAATGATTCGAAGAAATCCAAGTTAGACGGTGAGGGACATTTTTGGATGATTTTGGCAGAAGAGAAGTCAAATTTATGGCCCAGCTGCGTTGGGCTATGGATGAGCGGTTAAGGTCTTGGTTGCTTACGTATCTTCTATGCTCATTTAAACGGTATTTTAGGGCACGTTTAGTTTGGCCTATATATGATAATCCGCATTGGCATGAAATGCTGTAGATACCCCAGTTGTTTTCACCCCCCCCCCCCCCCGTCAATAAACTTCGTTTCTCTCAACTAAAAGATCTCATTGACGCACTCGACAACTGGGGCATCTACAGCATTTCATGCCAATGCGTATTATCATATATAGGACAAACTAAACGTGCCCTAAAATAATACCGTTTAAATGAGCATAGAAGATACGTAAGCAACCAAGACCTTAACCGCTCATCCATAGCCCAACGCAGCTGGGCCATAAATTTGACTTCTCTTCTGCCAAAATCATCCAAAAATGTCCCTCACCGTCTAACTTGGATTTCTTCGAATCATTCCACATCAACAAAAACACAAACCAGTTGGTCAACGACCTATCTAACACACCACACTTCTAAAAAATCTGGCAACAGTTTCTACATTAATTATTCTTTTCCATCAGCATCACTATCACGTTCTCGGTTGTGATTGGCTCCACCATTTTTCTTCTTTTTTCCGTCCTCTTGCTCTTTTGTTGCCGGTTCATTTTGAATTTGACTCTTGTCTACAACAGCGAGTAACTCCCGCTATAAGGAGTTTTTTCTATATTTTTTCTTTTCTTCTTTGTTTCTGCTACTGATGAAGGAACTTCATATAGTTCTGAAACGCGTATAGCCGTGTTTCGTTTTGGAATTTTGGGTAAACCCAAACGTCAATTATTTGATCGTATTATCAAACCCAAAAGGTAATCCATTTCTAGTATATTTAGAATAGTATATATTAGTATGATATGCAAGTTATTGGTAAAGTTGTTGATCAAAAGGAATATAGAAGATCTGGAGAATATATAATTGAACCTAATCTTCAGATACAGTGCAGAAAGATATGTTCTATTTCTAGATTTTGTGCATGGAAAAAATTTCAGAATGATATGGGGAGCTGAACTAAGATATAACTAAGTTACTTAGCCCTGGCTTGTATTTGCAATGTCTGGTCTGTCCAGTTAAAATTTGGGCCCATTTTCCAGACCCTTCACAAAATACAAATTAATGAAACCATAAATTCGGCATTTCATTTCTTTTTGATAAATTAGCTAGATTATTTTGCTTCCTACAAAATTATTTTTCACAAATTAATGACCCTTTTCACAAAAATGAGGAAAATTATCATAGACAGGACCCTGTAAAAATGCCTGGACAGACATCTGAATGTATTACGATGGGACACTAGGGCAGGGTTTTCCAACGTGAATGCTCGCGCGGAACCCTTAACAAATTTTGAATATTTCTTCAATATACAGGATGTCCTAAAAGTCTGCATTCGCTCTGCGAAACAAGAATCCTCACTTGCAGTAGATGAAAGTGACAAAAAAATATATGTGAGTTACACGTAGTGTGACCATATGATCCATATTTTAGGGGACAGAATAATTTTTAATAATCTGTTATTTCATCGTTTTAATAAAAATGTTAATTTTGTCAAGCTTGCTAAAAAAACTAACTTTGAAATTTTTAAATCGTGAATTCCTCTCTCTCTTATTTTAACATGAGCCCTGCATCAATGGAAATGTCTGTTTTTTTTCATATGTTCATACTAGTTATACACATAGCTTCAGGATAATGAAAAACATGCTCATTTAATCTTTTTTTTCTCCTCCACATTCATTTTTCTCATTTTCAATAAACTAATTAGACCGTTACTTATACAGTTCACAGCCGATCCCAAATGGCATTTTTGTTTCTCACCGAGAAACGCTTTCTTCATTAGCAATGTGCTGTTTGATCATCATGGTGCTGTTTTCACAATAGATCCTTGTATCAGAAAAAGCACTGTAATGGGAAAAAAGAGGGTATTGAACACATGATATCTCTGAGCATCTTGTAAGTTCACGAGTCTTATTGACCTGGGCTACCATATTTCACTGCTATGTAATTAGTATTTCACAAATACCCACAGTTTTTTAATCTTGTCAACTAGTACATAGCATCACTGATTTCTTGTTTAAGTATTCACATTAAAATTCGCGAAATTCAAGAAACTGTCAAAAGAACAAGAAAATAGTAAAAGAAATAGATGAAATCAAGGCCGGAACTGGGGAGGGGACAACTGCCTTGGGCGGCAAATATCAGTGAAGAACAAAAATACAGTTATAAAATCATCAGAATTTAAGTGGAGAGGGTGGCAAAATCATGTTTGCCCCTCATAAAAATTGTAGTCACTACCCTGGATTGAATTGGGGTTAACGATAAATAATATTGATGACAAAATACAGAACAAGAGGAAAAAATTACTACTCACTGTATTTGGTCATGGGTTGAGTGTGAATTTTGGCATACACCATGCTTATCCAAAATGTGAAACGAGTGGTCAAAGTAAAGCACGTGTCCCACGAGAACTCGCTTTGGGATGCAGGGTAAGATAATTAAAGTAAAAAATAATAAAAGTCTTTGTTGGACATTAACCGCAAAAACCACAGCCAACATCCTTACTTGTTCGGTCATTTCCCGCTGCTGAAAATGCCACTCTCTGGTGGATCAGAGAGATTTTTTAAAAACAAAAGTAGAATAAAGTCAAGAAAATAATTAGATGGATAGAAGACAATGAAGACAAAGTGATCCCATGGACGCCTTATCAGCCTATAGCAGAAGTACAAACTGTCCCACCTTGCCGCTCACAAAGAAAAAAGAAACTAATCAACTACAAAGAAGACTGACTGATAGCACAAGATCAGTATAATGCCATGGAAATCGAACGATTTAAATTGAGGATGAAATCAATTAAGAATTTTATCTGATTTTTATTATTGATTTCAATATGTGATTTAGGACTTTATATTCAAATTAAGATTTAATATGGAATATATAGGATTATATGCTTGATTTCCGATTGTATACATAGATTTGTGATCTCGCAATTGATTTTATACTTAGATTATGATTTTACACTTAGATTATGATTTTATAGTTATGATTGTAATGTACAGTTTGTAATGTGTGCTTTTTTATGGATAAATTGCCAGAGGTATCCAGTCCGTGTGGACAATGAGCCGATATTGCCATATGGCGATGTGGCCTGGGTATCTTTCGGTTTGACGGTTATTTCAAAGGAAGACGCTCGGTCCATGGCCTTTGTATTGAAAGCCATAAAAATTATTGCTTCGCCGAGGCGACCTTGGATCCTGGCAGGCTTTTATTATCTTTTACTTATCTTACCCTGCGTCCCAAAGCAAGTTCTCGTGGGACACGGTTTTAAGAGAAAGGGTGAATACTAACCCCCCGCCCCCAATCCAGGGTGCCAAACCAGCACCAGCTATATAGTGAATATGAACAAACAAAAACTATTTATTCTTAAGCTTCAACAGAGTAAAATAAGACGAGCTGAGGCTTCAAACAAATAAGGACACAACGAAACTACAGCCAAATCGCTGGATCACTTCCCTTGTGATGAAAGAGAACACAAACTAATACCGTCGCCTCAGAGGAGTGAAAAATTCCAACTTGAGCAAAAACACGAAAGTGAAAAGACGGTCAGTTTTTAGCAATTGACCATTTTGTTTTTCTGGAGCATGCTAAATATTTGCTTGTCATGGGATGTTACATGACCAACACTGATTAGACATTGAGAGCGATTATGTGCTATTACTAGGAGTGGGAATATTGACATTTTTGTTGAACTCACCCACATACAATGATGGTCACTTGTGGGAAATTTCCCTTATGCTTTTCTTTCAACATTAAATTAAAGCATAAGCAGAATAAAAAAAACGCAGGTCATTGCCTTTCTTGAGACCTTCTTCCAAGAATGATCATTTCTATACATTGAATCGATGTAATTATTGTGGATTACAAAAATGTATCACTATAATAGTTTTTCATTGCATATTGTCACCTCAAAAGCCCTAAACTTTGATGATCGACTAATTGACTGATTGTTGACAGAGGTACGGTATCAGAGGCTGCAACCAGATTCTTGGTGAGCCGGGGCAAGCACGCATTAAGGAGCCCCCCCCCCCCATCTTTTAATGTTGAGGAGAAGTTAAAAAGTGAACTTTTCGCCCCTGTGGTCTGGCGCCTGGGTCACCAGAACTCCCAAGTTCCTCTCTGGTTACAGCCCTACTCAGAATAGTTTTAAAAAAACACCCCTTTAAAGTACTGAACAGGCAATCAGCAGTGTCGACAGCTTGCCGCAACGCCCTTGACAAAGGTTGCCCTTGAGAGACTTTGAGAAACACTGATATCCAGTATTTCTGTTCTTCTCTTTTAGACAACTTTTAGAGAGTTTGACTCGATGTCCAACTATTATTTGATTTGTTTAGATATGGAAAACAAAAAAAACTTTTTCAAAAAAGATAGTTACGCAGGGGTGGGAACTCTGCGCCAATTGCGCCGCACTGCGCCAAAACTAATATCTTGTGCCATCCTGCTCCAATAGCGTATTTTCGTATTTTTCTGCGCCAAATAGCGAATTTTGCTTCAGTATGCCTGGAATTTCGGAAAGGACGAAAAAAAATGTTTTCTCCTGCTTGCTACGAAACGATTCTTTCCGAAAAGAGCGTGTTTTATTCCACTATGCCTAAACTATTGCATAGAATTAAATTATTAAATCCTTAAATTATCCTTAAATTATCGGCCCCTCATCGGGCTTTCCATCGTGAAACCCCGATATTGTCCGTGATTGTCGAACTGAAGATGGTTTGCAATGTCTTTCAGCGTCAAAGTGCAAATGCGAGTGCTTCCGTTTAAAAAAAAAAGTCGCCACTGGAAGCAGAAGCAGTAGAAATTACTGTAGTTGATCGTCATTGTGTTAAATCCCGATGTTTCGTGAAAAAAAATTTCATTCCGGGAGTAAAAAGCGCATGTCCGCCGAATTACGAATGTTAGTTTAGAAACTTTGGCGAATAACGAGCGTTAAATCGTCAATATCGCCAAATAACGAGTGTCGGATCGTCATTTTCACCAAATAACAAGTGTCGGATAGCCAATCTCGCCAGATAATGAGTGCTGAATCGCCAAACATCGTGTTGATTCTTCCGAAATTCAATTCCATTTTGCAACAAAATCTTTCCAAGTATAAAAAGATTGAAAACTTATAAAAATGTTTTAGCTCATTTGAAGTGCTGCTGTTCAAGGCAGCGAATAGTGCCCTCAGTGAGCAAAAATCATCTTAAATAGACGGTTGCAAAAAATTTTATGACAGCCGTTCTTTCAAACAAGGTGTCAAAAGCCTAAAACACCAAAAACAAAAATCAAGCTGACGAAAAAATGTTTGATATCAAAAGACAGTGCAGTTTTATTTTGAAAAGGGTTGAGGGTTAACGAAAATATTCTTGTTAATTTCACTGTTCCAATTTATAAATATCTGCTCTGAATCCCATATTTTGCTGCTCCAAATCCTGAATTTACTGCTCCAAAACTGCTCCGAATCCTGAATTTTGCTGCTCCAAATCCTGAATCTTGCTGCTCCAAAGTGGACTTAGTCACTTCCCACCCCTGAGTTACGTTGTTTTTTTCAAATCTTCTGAAGAACCAGGGTTGGTAAAAAAACTTCTTTTTTTTGAAAGAAAACCAAAAAACTGGGTTTTTTTTTGTTTAAACCAGTTTTTTTTGTTTTAAATTGTATTAACATTAAACACAATAAAATTTCTGAAAAATCATTCAAACTTCTAACAATTAATTGAAATAAAATATTTATTAATTTAATTAACACTATTCCCATATTAATTAATAAATATTTTTACATTTTAACAAAAACCAACTTTTGCAATTTAATTATTTTTCGCTCACCTCAATGGATTACTTTGTGTGTGTTTGAAAATTCTTTTAATGTTAATCATATAATATAAAGATGTTTTCTTCAGTTACTTTCAGTATGCTTAATCAGGAAGCTATTTTGCAAAAACTATAATAAAAATTAGGTGAATATAATGTATTTAATGGAGTATAAATAATGCACATTAATTAACGATGATTTATGATATACAGGGTGATTATAACTAAGGTTCTGATTTCAAAACACTGTAAAAAAAAGAACGATTGTCAGAATGACTTGAAAATTGATATGAATATTGCTGAAGAAATGGAATTTTATTAAGTAAAGAGGGAAAAATACTTAAAAATGTAAAATTAATGACATCATCAAACACATAGGAAATTTGCTCGCAGAATGGAAACTTTTCAAGCTCCCAGGGTTTCAGGATTTTTGGGGTTCTGTCCCTTTTGATTTCGCGGAACCCCGAAAAAGCTCTCGCAGAACACCGGTTGGAAAACTCTGCACTAGGGTCCTCCTGATTAAAATAAAAAAACCAGAAATTAGTTTGTGTATAAAGTTTTGAATTCTATGCCTTAATTGTTTATTTAAAATAATAGATGTACCAACATATAAATTCCACTGAACTTGATATTTTAATACAAAAAGTGAAGTCCAGTTAGCTCGTTTTTTACCAAAACTCATTAAATCTGTGAAGGAATAAAAATGTATGGATTATTAAGCAAAATCATGCAAGTCGGAAACACATAATAAATTCATCCACCAATTGCGCAAGAAACAATCTTGTCAATAGAATCTTTTTAATTTAGTTGATGCTTCGTGAATTGGCAGGTACATCTTGGTTTTACATTGTGTGAATTGAGAAATTTTGCACCCCATATGTAATACCGAGTTGCCACTAGGCATTTACTTTAAAAGGCATTCACTTTTTAGGGGGAAGTCCTCATAAATAAAAACGATTATCTCTCTAGACAAATGCTAATCCATGAAGTTAATTCTGGCTCAACAACCGTTTACGTTACATAAACAGATTTTTTGGTGTTTATATTTCTTGCTTGTGGTTTGTTTGTTTGCTGTTTGTTTTTTGTTTGTTTCTTATTTTTCTGTTAATTTATTCATTGATGCTGAACTAAAAATTTGAGAGATAAATGTGCATTCTTAATGAATAACAATATCTGTTTTAATTAATAATCTCAGTCAGTTAATTAAAATAAAATCTGATTTAAATAAAAAGAATTGATTTAAATCAAAATCTGATTTTTTTGAATCATTATTTTTCATATCTGGTTTTTTTTATTCAGAGGCAGCAAAGTTTTTACACAAGATCAACTGTGGCTGATCAATTAAGACATGTCATGATTTTTTTAGTATCTGTGAGCTTTTTTTTCTCTTCATAGTTTTTCATGCTGGTAAAGTTTGTTCAAGTCATTCAATGGGTCTTATTGAGTCATTTTGTGACGATGAATCCTCAATGGATTTATTCACCCATTCACCTAATGGGGAAGGTTTGGTTTGTGTTTTGTGCTAAACTGCTCTTTCATTAGCATCATTATATATTTTTTTTCAGTGTGTCGTTTCTATTCCTACCCAGAAATATAATTCTATTTTTTTTTCTCTATCTTTTATCTGTCATCAAATATTCCTTTTTGACTCAGCTCATTAGTAATCCACTCTCCTCTAACAAGTTACTGAACTCATTGTTTCATGGATTTTATACCAGATGTGACTCCTGTTTCTTTTCCTAAATTTTCCTGTGTATATTTCACCATGTTTTTACAAATTGTTTTATGTGATCATTGACTAAAGTTGAAACTTTCACTTGGAAGAGAGAAAGGAAAAGGCCAACCAGGCAATTATGAATTTCGCTTGGAAAGTTGATAAATTTCAAAGTTCAGTTGAAATTTTTTATATTCTTAAATTTACGGCATGTTGGTGAGGTTTGTGTAGTTTAGCAGTTGTAATAACAATTTACTCTTAATTGCTGTTCGAGTGTGTGGGGCATTGTGCCGACCCAAGTTTGAATCCTGTTGATGACAAACTGGTGGTTAGCTGAAGTTGGTTTTCCGACTAAGGTACACATGCAAACCGTTCTCCTGTTTGAAAAAAATCTCTCTGCAGAGAGCAGGCAGGCCTTCAACATGATGCTCATGAGCTATGAAAATTCAAGCATTTGTCATTTTTACCTCAAAATATGTAAGGCAGATGGAAGCGCCAATATAACACAAAACACACATAGCTCTGACAACATAAGTATGTCTGGACCATGCACACACACAGTACAGTCCTGCATGTACCAATTCATTAGAAATTCCTGAGAGGAATGTGTACGAAATGCATGTGTACATTGTGAAAAAATAATTCAAACTGAATATGTTGGCTAACAAAAGTTTTTGATGTCACAAACCCAACCCTACGTCAATCCTTTTATTACTCGAATCAAACTAAACACATTCTCTGCTCATAGCTTATTTCTTGTAGCAGAACTTGATGTTCACTCAGTGCTCAATTGCATTGTGGCCATATTTTTCCCATTGACTTTTGACTGCTTGGAGCAGGCTTACCCTGGAGATCATATGTACTTCATATTAAGTGGTGGGGGGGGGGGGGAAAGAGAGGGCTTCTTGATATTTCGCTGGACAAACCACATACTAGTTTCATTGCCATTGATATGTCAGACAATTCACTGAATTTTCTGGATATACCTTGTATGTATAGCTTGTACTGATTTGGATAAATATTATTTACAAAAATGTTTGAGTTTGTTTTTAGAATTGATTTTCTCTCCCATTTATTTCCAGTTATTCCTAAAGACGCTTGGAATAAGATTTTGGCTAAAAATGGGTGGAATACTGTGGAGATCAGAGACAACCGATATAATCAAGTTGTTCATCTAGTGAGTTGAGAGTCTTTTCTAAGTTTCTTACATGTGCACATTTTTATTTAAGAAATAGGGTCCTTGACTACTTCGCCACACACCAACTCGATTCATATCACTATATTCCAATTTATTGACATTTATGCATTGGGTTGGGAATGAAGACAACATCTATCGGTGGATGCCTCAAGCTCGTTAGGGAATTTTTTTTTAAATTTCATTCCAGTTCAAGATATGTCATAAATTACAATGTGTAATATATTATTGACAAAAGGCTGGGGCCTATACAGTCGCCTGTGGACAATTTTTTATGATCAAACTATAAGTAAAAATAGAGTAGATGTGCTAAATGTGTTGAAGAAAATCCATACATCAAACAGTATAAATAATTATAAATATACACATATTTATAATTTATATAAAATTACAAATACATTCCTTATATTCAAATACAATTCTCATACCATTCAAATAAATTTCATATCTGATGCTGAGTTAGAATTATTGCACACTCAGGCATAAAAGTAATAACAATTTTTCTATTGGTTATAAAAATATGTCTGTCGTCTATTGATAAGATTAATTTGAAAAAGGCTTTTTAGAATTTTGTGTAGGTAGGTAAATTTTGAATTTCTAAAGGTAATGCATTGTAAAGTTTAGGAGCTAAGTATTAAAAATGTTTCCGGAAAATTTCTTTTTGACAGTGCGGTATAGTAAAAATTTCAGTTGGTTGTCACTATGGTATATTATTATTTAGTACACATAATGATTTATCCTGGTATAGAGTAAGAAGAATTTGATATATAGCATTATATCTAAAAAGTAATAAGTTTAAGATTCTGTATATTGGAGTATAAGGACGACTAACAGTATTCATGGTTCTAAAACATTTATTTTGAATTGACACGATATATTGATTGCAAATTTGTTTTATAGTCTCCACCCCAGATTATTATACCATAGTTTAAATAGTGGAATAAAACAGTGCATAATATAAATCAATCAAGAACCTGGCTGTAACTTTGTTTAAGATAAAAATGTTAATATACAATGAAACAGAGTTTCTTTGAAATTTCATCAGCATGTGTTTTCCATTTTAAATTTTATTCCATTTTAAATAGATTGGAAACTTGCTAACGTTGTTCCGATGTTTAAGAAGGGTAGTAGAGAAGCTGTGTCCAATTATCATCCAGTGAGTTTGACGAGTTCCCTCTCGAACATTTTGGAAATTATCATCAAAAGGCAGTTTGTGAAGTGGATAGACGAGAATAATGTATTGTCGGATAATCAGCATGGGTTCAGGAAGGGGAAGCCAGGTGTAACTAACCTCCTTTGCTTCTATGATCACGTGACATCACTGAACTAGTCTTTTGTCATCAATCTTACCTGAAGAAAAGTTAGAGAAAACTAAGGACACAATGATCACTGGAGGAAAACTCGTCCCCCACTGAAACATGTTCAACAAATCATCGGAACTAGGGAGAACATCCAAAAAAGTAGTACCCCCAGTGGCTTCTGATACAAAAAATGATCAAGCACCAACTTTTAAGAAAGTCTTTCATACTGATCTCTAGCTGAAAGGTTCTCCCAATCATCAACAACAACCATTTTCAATCCACTGCTTGATGAAGTTCTCCTCTAAATTTTTCCATTCTGCTGTGTCTAATGCTTTAGCTATCCAGTTGACTCCTGCCACTTTCCTGATCTCGTCAATCCATCTTGCGTGGGGATGCCTTCTCGGACTCCCAATCAATACCGGGTAATTGAAATACCCTAGTATAATAACCTACAAACAGTACAAATATTCAGACTATATACTACACTCACTTAACTTCTGAGATATAGATGGCAGCACTGAAAATCATACACAACACTAGATACACACTCAGACTGTTAGGTACACACACACTTACACTTCCGGCACAACTCACTAGGTAGTAAATTGCGTCTGGCGATAGACCTGAGTTGTGCTCGGTTTGAAGAAGTAGTATAATAACCCCCTCTTACGCTTACACATGTAGGAAATTTCGTCATGAACTTTGGTGATGTAGTTTGGATGTCTATTTTGTGGATTGTGACAAATCCCTACAATAAGTTTGATACCTTTTGTTTTTAAGCTCAACCGATATACAGTGGAACTTTGCTTAACGAGCAATTCACATAACAAGCAAAAATTGTGAACAAATTTTGATTCAATTAACGAGTGATGATTTGCATTGTGAGCAAATATTTTTAACTTCCGTATCCTCTTGTATAGGCCTCGGCTCAATATTGAATGAATAAATAAACTTTGTTTATTTTCACGTCACAACTGAGCTGATAGTTTTTCGCTTTCGTCTACACACTTGCTGTGAAATTTTAGGTAGTATTCTCCCCTACCATCTTCGGTCAGAACCCTCATGCCTAACTCATAAAAATTAACTCCCATACAAATGTCACTGTTTACGATATGATACTATAGTTTGTTTCAGGTTAACTTTGCAGTGAAGAGAAAGGTAGAGAGTGTATTCCTTCGCCGCAAAATATAGTTCCCATACATCGGAGGTTTCTGACGATCATTTATATAGAATATTTCAATTTTTTTTTATTTCGAAAAAGATACTGCAAAAATACTGTTTTGAACCAATGTATATTCGTTTAAAATTTTTAAATTAGAAAAAATATTGGTTACCATTATCAAAAATCCATGGCGAGCTCAAGAACACTTTGGCACGATTTCCAAGAAATTTCCCCTGCCAATATCACTGTTGTGCTTTTTTTTTTTGGTAACACAATTATATATATATTATATCGTCATTTTGTTGAATTTTCCAATAGATACAATTTTTCATTCAGTTTTGCATGTAGTTATAGGCCTACACACCCAGACGAATATTCAATCAGTTTTTTTTTCTCCCGAAAATAGCCTCCAACGAATTCAGATATTCACTCATAGATTACAGGAAGTGTCCCTCTTTCACGACAGCGCCGATACCGTTGTGAGAGGCTCTCTTTATGGGTGTAGGTTACGGTTCCAGCCCCCCCCCCATTTTTTTAAAATTATCTATTTCTTGCCGTGTTCGTAGGATAGGGATGGTTTCTGAATTCCAATAGCCGATAGCGGAGGGTGTTGACATAAGTAATGTCTCTTTTGCACCCACACCAACACGCCATCTTCTCCCCCACAGCCAAAGTCGCTTGAAAGACTCTTAATGCAGCTTTGCCCACAGCAGAGGCTGTTCCTCCAGATGCCCCTTCGGTGTCTCTCCAGATAAATATAAATAAGCAAGAGAGAGACCCACAATGGTTTAGGCTTGCAGTGTATTTTTTCCTTCTGTGACAGTTGTATCTTTCTTTTCACCAGAGATAGAAACACGCTAAAACGTTCTCCGTTCTTTTTGGCAATAATGCATAAAGCACATTATTGAAAAGGAAAGAATTTTGGATTGCAGATGGCCTGATGGGACACATTTTGGAGCAACAACAATTAATAAGTAATAGAGAATCCGATAGTTCTACAACTTCAAGTGAGGATTCCATAGAATGGGAATCCGTAAAAAATGACTAAAACTGTAGTGATAACAAGTGGCATCGACGTATATGCTTTCGGGTGGGTGAGCAACGGAAATTTCGGCAAGAAAAGTGAGTAAAAGAATTCTAAATTTTTCCTTATCATTTTTATTATTATTATTTGGGGCTATTCCCAAATTCAAACGTGAAAACCGGGTTAATAGGAGTTACTAAGATACTTTTCAAAAACCGCACTTCAATTTCTGAAAGTATCGACAATGTTTTTTTTTTTTCATTAGCTAATTGTTACTAACTGACTGCAATTTTTTCTACAAGCATTACGTTATACGTAAAAAATATTTTTTTCTGCAAGATTGGCGAGAATCAGCCATACCTTACAGAGGCCGCGCATCGATATATAGGTTAAGTCTTTCGTTGTCATAGCAACGAGTGATGCGGTTCCCTCGTAGCTTCCTCTTCACTGCAAAGTTAACCTGAAACGAACTATAGATGTAGCATCGTAACCACGCGTATGTGCACTCAAAGTATTTTTTCAATTGTGCTTGGAGAAAACTGTGGGCTGATTTCATTACTGAACGTGACTTTAAGGGGGTTAGCGCAAGAACAAGGAGAGATTGTGTTCTCGAGAAAGACCATGGAAGTGGAGGTTCATGAACCCCTCATTCAAGAACTGTGGAAGAACATGGTCATATGCACAGGCGAACTGGTGAATTTTAAATTGTGTGCCACAGCAAGAGCTTATGCACGAAACCTCGTCTGAGGTAGACAGAGAAATGAGGAGACCCTCTATTCAAATGAGATTAAGAGATGTGTTGGACGTAGAATTCTGTGCAAAACTTTGTAGAAGCAAACCACCCGAAATATAGTTGTAGCAGTGCGAGCAATAAATCTGTCCAAAAGTAGTGAGATTTCTCATTTCCGAAATTACCAAAATAAAAATAAAAAAATGTGGCAAAAGCAAGTGTCGTAGATAGGTTCATTTTTAAAGTCATACAAAAAAGAATACAGAAGTGAGTCACCAACTCACCCAAAACTATAATCTTCCTCTCTCTGGTCATTTAGACAAAGTTAATTTGTAAACATTATTGCATTGCATGTTTATTTATGACATTATTATATTAAATTTTATCGTATTTATTATAGTGTTGATTTATTGAATGAATGACACTCTATTAGTCATTTTCATGTGAATGAATTATCCATGTTTCCATTGTCTCCGATGAAGAAGTTTGATTCGAATAACAAGCACATTGGCGATTAAGCTCATTAACCGAAGTTCCACTGTAGTTTCAATACACTTCTCTGCACGTTACACTGTCTAGCCTTCAAACATGATTTCACGTATATCAAGATTTCACAACATTTTCTATCCGATCTATTAAAGTATTGTATCCTGAGATGTATAAGAAAGATTCATCTCCATCGTTTGCCCAAGATTCTGTATTCTGTAATGGCTATATGATCAAGCCCCCCCCCCCCCCAATAGTTATCATAGTTTCTAAAAAATCTTTCTTATTACCCAAGCTTCTGGCATTTATTAGCACACATTTCAATTTGACCTGTGATTTAGTGTCAATCGAGAAGCCATTCAAGCATACTGTTATTATTAACATTAGTTAACCTGCGTTCCTGTCTACACGGTTTGGGAGTAAAACAAACCTGACTTAAGTCTATCGTAAACACCTCCCGGAGACCTCCCCATTAAGATGAATCCCATCCCAATGAAGCCACCTATCGGTAAATAAATTTTGAGTGGCAGCTGTATATATCAATATATTGTGATGTAAAGTTGACAATGTATCACAATGTAAAATTTTCAGCATTACCCAGTCCTATTGGTCATAATACGTAGACATTTCCCCATAAAAAATAACATATTACTTATTACAAGATTCATCGAAAAACTGGTTATTTTTGGAGATGAAGATTACAAGGAAGAAAATTCATCACTGCCCCCACGGGGACTCTAACCCCAGTTTCTCGCTTGCCGGACGAGTGCTCTACCATCTAAGCTATGGAAGCAGATAGAATATTTCAACCTTGGAGCATATATATATATATATATATATATATATATATATATATAATTTCTATATGCATATTACTTATTGCTTTTTAATTTTGAGAAATACCTATGTAATTTTGAAATCGGGTGATTGTAAATTAAATTGATACATTGATTACAAATAGAATTTGAAATTACATTATTATATGATGCATGGTAAGTAGTTCAGTTGAGTAAAGGTTTTTTTTTACATATTTTTATTTGCATTGCAAAACATAGAATGAATTTCTTATTTGGACATTTTTATTTCAGAGAATCTCTCGTGACCCTACTAGTTCATTCCTATGACCCACACCTTGGGGAATTTATGCTTTATTTAATTGTGATTATCCAGATACACAGTGACATATTTTTGATGTCTGTATCAAAAATTTGAGTGAGTGCTCCAATTTAAAAAAATAAACTGAATGAGCTCTGAAGGAGCAAGTAATAATCACTAGGGACCAAACCCAGATAAAGGCTGGATGATTCCATATTCCCACTTGAATTTTTGGATAAATTGCTGTTGGCAAAAAACTGCGAGTCATATTACAATCTATTTTGAGTCCACTTTTTTTTTTCAGTCTATTGATTTTGCACTAGTCACTATCTTTTTTCACCTAGATTACTGCTGCTAATGGTGCAGAAGCATTTTATAATACAGAAGATAATGCTTGCAGGACAGAAGGACTGGAACTTGCACGTCAGCGAGATATCAGAGCAGCAGAAGTAAGACATTATTTCTACGGATACCATTAAATCAATGTGAGGTTTAACTGCTTGTAACATTTAAATGTATTTTGCTCACGATCATGGTACTTGATACAAATGAATGACATGCATTTTTATTTTCAGGCATGGGTTGGACATCCATATATAGATGTTATAGATAATTCTACTGACTTTGGTATGAAGCTTCGCCGATTGATTGCTGTAAGTTAAATTTTTTACAAAAGCAATTTTAAAGTGCTGTGGAACTTTGGTGTATGAGGTATTTGCAAGACGAGCAAGACTTCTGCACTTTGTTTACTCTGTTTCACATGATTACAACTGAACTATGATTCCTTGTTTTTTCCCACACATTTACTGTGGGATTGTAAGTTACTCGGTCTCCAGTCAACGTGCCAACCAGGCATCTGTCCACTCAAAATTTGGGTGTTTTCTAGACCTTTTTTTCACAAAATTTCGGATCCAAAAATGACTTTTCACAAAAATCAGGATCTAAAAAACCTGACCCTTCCCAAAATACAAATCAATGAAATCATAAATTTGTCATTTCATTTCTTTTGTGATAAATTAACTAGATTATTTCGTTTCCCACAAAATTACTTATTTTTTATAAAATAAATGACCCTTTTCCCAAAAATAAGGAAAATTTTCAGAAAACAGGACCTATATAAAAAGTCTGGACAGACCTCTGCAAACATTTTAAACATTTTTGCTATAAATGAAGAAGCGCCTAAAAAACTTGTCACACACATCACATAAGTTAGATACAATCTGACTCACTTATAATGAACACTTGATGTTATACAAATTTGTACATATAACAAACTTTTTCAGTTAAAATCCTTGAATTTCATATTAATTCTCTTTACTTATCAAATTGCTACAGATATAACAGAGTTTGCGTGTAAAAAATATTTCTGCTGTTTTTTATGACTTCATTATAAGTGGGTTCGACTATATATATATATATATATATATAATATTTTTTTTTTTTTTTGTGAATAGACTTTTTCCAAGAACTAAAATGTGGGGTAAATTGTATTGGTTGTATTCAATTGAGACGGCTTCATAATGGTGATCATTGCATTTGCTTTCAAACACTAAATTAGTATAATGTCACTTTGCAATATATATATTTTTTTAGAGTGTGTGCACGAGAATCGGAATCGACACCAGCGACCGATTGGCCACAAACAGTCACAAACTGAAGTTCTTAGTTGGCAGCATGCCTCCTGATATAGTATGTATGAATTTTTTAATTATATCATTGATTTGAACATGAGCTGCAGAAGTGAAATAGAAAATGAATGTGGATGTATATAAGATGAAATCTTAAGTTAGTGTCAGTTGAATGATTCAATGGAATTTTGTTGCTTTCAGAAATTCCCACCATACAAAGATTTCGATGTTGTCCATGATTATCTGCTCTCAGTGAATCCAAAGATCCAAGCAAGATTGCGCAAGAGGGGTCAGAATGGTGAGCAATTTTGCGATTAAATTTGATTTTATGAAATAATTACATAATTTGTGTGTGAACTTTTATTTTATAGGTTGTTTTAAAAATGATCTTGCTTTATTTTGTGCAGGTAATTGGAGCTATATGTTAACTCAAAGACGGTGTGACGTTAACAGTCAGGTCATTGAAGTCAAGAGACAGATAAGTCACAGAGATTATATTGTAAGACTTATTGCTTATTACGAGAAAATGAACATTACATTAATATTAAATGAACTGCATCAAAATTTTTTCCCTCTGTTTTTGAGACTATTCATTTTCAGAATTCTTATTTTTATTTGTTTTCAGAACATGTTGAGTCAGAGAGACGACAAGCATTACACTGTTTATAAGTTACGTCGGTGTTTCATGCTGAACAACATGTACATGCAAATGGATATTTATAAATCTCCTTGCCATCCAAGGTATGCAACTTTTTTAAGTGAACCATTTCATTTATACACAGAGTCTCTAACTTGGTACCTACTGCAGTTTTCCTTTAATACATTTGTGAGAAGAACTGACAAAACCTCAAGTTACAATAGAATTGCCAGTTTAACAGTGGAACAAATCCAAATAAAAAAATAAGAAAAAAATTCTGCATTTTCAAGTTTTTTTACTAAGAGCCAATTGTGCTTAAAATTTGTTATATTAGTGGGAATAGTATCCTGTTTTTGTTTGTATATCATTAGGCAAATAATCTTGCATTGAAAAGACCCAATTCATTCCCTGCAGGTTGCACAACGGTGTCCGACGGAAGTTGGTTTTTATGTGGGTATCCAACTGTGAGGTACGAATGCGATTCAGGTTCTCATTTAAAATAGTCTCTCTACAGAGAGTATGCAGGCCTTCAACATGATACTCACGGGAACGCGAAAAATTCAGGCATCTGCCTCTTTCATTCCAAAAGTCATTGTTAAGGCACACAAACCATTGTTACCCTACAGTTTTTGTCCAGTTGTCCAGCTCGCGCTACTTTTAAAGTTTACAAATCGTTCAAGTTGGGTCGTGTTTAGTCTATATTCAAAATTTGGTAGATATCAGTCGGAAATTGTAGATTTGTATAGAGAAGATACACAGACAGACAAAATCAAGTCTTCCCTTATTAAGTGTTCCCTTAATTAATCACAACTGTCCTTTCTTTCCACCAACATCTTTCAGCTCCATTTTTATCAAACTGCGTACCATAATTTTTTTTAAATCTGATTTTGGGGGAAAAAAGGTTTTCTAAAAAAAAATTTGATGTGGAAAGTAAATATGTGACTATTTTGTGTATTTTTTTTTTAATATGTAAATAGACCAGGGGTGACCAACATGATCATCTTGACAGTGTTACAGACCACACTCACTTTTAGACAGACCACAAATGAAAAAATCAGAGGAAATAATTTCAAATTAATCTTATCTATACACCTGACAGAATAATTTTGTAAAATCCTTATACAGGTTACAAAGTGTGTGTTTCATTTTTTTTTTTTTTTTGTCTGCATTGTTGTTTTGTGCATGTATTATGTCGTTCCTCGTCTTTTTTGTACTGTCTTTTAAGTGTGTATGTTTTAAATAATAAAGGGGGAAGTCTGAGTGCAGATTTCCTGAGGGGTTGAGATATTAGATACCAATTACTGAGGTATTGGTTACAAACACAGAGTCGATGATAGCAAATATTATTTAATAATATAGTAGTTTCACATTGCTGCAGACTGTATAAAATTGTAATGAGGGCCCTCGAAGCAGAATGTTTGGCATTTTGCAACAAGCAATCAGCTGACTGAAAATCATCAGGGCGTGGTAGCCCAGTCGATAAGATACTCACCTAAAATACCAAAGGATGTTTAGAGGTGTCGCGAGTTAGATACCCGGTTCGTCCTTGTCAGAAAACTTTCCTGACATGGGTACAACAAAAAACGGCTACTTGACCGCAACAAAAAATTGCTACCGCAGGGAGTCCCCCATCGAGGGGTTAGCACACCAACCTCTCAATGAGTATAAAAAAACAAGCCTGCCATTCAGAATCGGCAATAAATTGTAGGTCCCGGTCTAATTAGCCCTCATGTGCAGAAAATGACAGTGGTGCGACAAAAATAATCAATGAGTGCAAATCGTCTGCGGTAAATTTCCCATAATGTTTTCTACACAGAAGATTTTTTCTTAAAATTCTTCCCCTGAAAATGGTATTGATACTATGCAGTTTTCAGCATATTCTGCTTTCGGGCTAGGGCCCACCACTGAAATAGACCATATTTGATCATCGTGGAAATAATCATTTATTAAGCTAAGAGAATTAGGGTAACATAGTATGGGGCTAATGTTTTTATGACCCTCAAATAACATAGTGATGGCAGGGGCATACGTAGAATCCACCTTTTGGAGGGAGCGCAAAAGTTTTCTTCCCAAAATATTTTGAGTTACTACCCTTCATAAAGCATTTTAATTGGCAGAAATTTGTTAAAATGGCACATAAAAAGTATTTTCTTTCGATATTTTAACTTTTTCCAAAATATAATTTTTTTTTCTAATTTTTGGCCTGCTTGGGGGAGGGGAACTGCCCTTTCCACTCTGCATATGCCTCTGAATGATGGATGAGTTTAAAAACAGTGGCCCATTTAAAAAAATTGAGTAAATTTATAGATTTGATTTGTTCCATTCTTTGTCAAAAAATCACACTGTCTAGAGGTGGGTGACTTGACCAGTGGAAAAAAAGTCGTATAATTTTAGTCTCCATCATTATTGTGGCACATATTTCTTGACTAATAGCAAATGACAAAGATGAAATATTTAAAACCTGTTTTAAACATGTTTCTTGATGAGATTTGAATGCCGCAAATTTTCTTGTTAGGTGTAAAGGTTTGATTCTCTTGGAAACATACACAACACTGAAAGGAGAGGAGCTCAAGTCTCGTCTCCCTGCTTTTCTGGATGTTAAACGAGAAGTTACCGGTGATCCATCCTATTCCATGTTCAACTTGTCTCATAAAGGCGAATGGAACCCAAGCAAGATGGAGCCAATTAATCAATGTCCAGATGGCTCTTACAAGACCATCATTGAAGGATGCTGATTTAGAATACAACAGTTTTTTTTCCCCACCTTTATTTTCTTTACTGATAAAATTGTATGTGCTTTTGTTATATATTTTTATGTATGTTTAGTCCACGGATATCAGTATTCAATTCCTAGCTTTAGGTGTGATCGGTGCACTAGTCCATTATGCACTGTTAACTAGGTCACCCATTATACTCGATACTCCTAGATTTCTTCCCAGTAAATGTACTATTTGGAACTGTTTTTTTCCTCATTTTCTCTGTATATTATCTAGTGATTCTAGAAATTTGCATTTTCATTTACACGTGTATTCAAGTGATATATTTTGATTACTTGTAGATTGTGCATACAGTTATTTATGATACATATTTACTTGTATACTTTGTGGTTTTTTTTTGTTTTTTTTTTTGTGCTGGCATTTTCCCCTTCATTTATTTTCCCTATCTATCAAAGAAATTAGAATCTCTGTGATAAACCATATTTATTCGATGTGAATCTCTAAATTTTTATAGTATTGATCACTCTTTTATTTTTATTTTTTGTCTCGTGTTTTGATTACCCCCATACAGGTATTATTTTCAAAACTTTTAAAAGAGAGAGGAAAAATGTAGATATATTCTTAAGTGTTTGAGGCTAATTTTCATGTTGTGGCATAAAGTAATTATTGACTAGCACGAGCAAAAGAGATATCAATTATCTTCCTAAAATTGTCAGTTTTTTTGTTTGTAGATGCTCAAATATTTGGTGAAATATTTTCAATCTATTTTGTTTTTAATAACAATATCGTCTTTCTTTATACCCGGGCAACAGTTTTTCCTTACATTTATCTGAGAAAAGCTGTGTTTCCTTTTTTATATTGAAATGATAAATAAGTATGAAAAAGTGAGTAAATATTAAAAAAGAAATTGATTCATTTGCAGACATAAAATTACTTTTATTCTTCAATATTTTTGGAGAATTCTTTAGAGTGAATCAAAAATTTCATTGAAACTGTGATTACCCATTGAACTTGAATGGTCAATTATATCCATTAAACAAAGTTTTTTTCTAAATAGCCTATAAACCTGGTCTTATGTTTAGAAAAATTTGTTTCTAAGGCTGTTTATATTTCATTATGAAAATGATTTTTTTTTCCTAACAAATTTAACTAAGGAATCTGAAGAAAGTGAAAGTTTTTCTTTTTAAATTCAATTGCTGATCCTTAACAAACCATATACAGGTATCTCTCACTTAACACAATTTTGAAAAGTTGATTTTTTTTTTTTTTTTTTTTTTTAGAAATTACGAATTGCACTATTTGGTCTGTAGTTTAATTTTAGTCCTGAAAATAGACTTGCAAATTAGAGGTAATAATATAATAATGCATAATTGAAAGGACATGATCCTTTGGATTTGTTAATATATGCGAGACAAACATGTAGAAAACGCTCAAATCGATCTCATAATTGAGTACCTTTTGGTAACACATCCAACTATTTCATCGAAATTTAGTCAAAGAAAATGATCCCAATGAATCTGGAATTGTCATATTTTGGATGGATATTCAGAATTCTCTAGCTTTGCTTCTTTTTACAAGGAGATGAATAATGCTGCTTGTAAGCTAAATCTCAACCACTTTCGTAAAAAAAGTTACTAATGTATCATGTTGGGCTCTTCAGAAAAGGAAACATCCACACTTATTAGAATCAATCAGAAGTCGTGAAGGCAGAAATAGAAAGTATCAATTAAATTTATTCATCAAGCTTGAATTGATGAGATTTATTAATAAATTTGAATATAAGTTTATTAATAAGTTCTCAGCCACCTCGTTCGGCCTTTTGCCTTTTGTGGTGTATTTGTATAATAGTTTCATTAAAAAAATATTTTGCTGCTGAAAGTTTGGTTTATTTTTTTCTTACCTCTCTCAAAGAAACACTATTCTTATCTCCCCATGTTAAATTCAACTCACTTAGTGCAATCATTTTGTAGAACCAATTAATCGCATAAAGTGAGGGATGTCTGTATGTATATATTTTTTTATTTCTTCAAAACAATTTTACATACTCGAGAATCTATGCAAATAAAATAAGTAAATTTTGTCTAAAAAAAGAAGTTCATCTATGCGATTTTTAAAAATTATCTTAAAAATATATTGTTGAGCTTTCTTGCTATCATTGAAAATGTTCTTTAAATGTTGTGTGTAAATGCTTCCATTCAACAATTTATTTCATGCATCAATTTATTCTTGATGCTTGAGTATGTTCTGTTTCGTTTTAATGATTAAAAACTTATATCCACAAAGAATTCTTTGGATATTTGTAACATTCTAGTTGGATTTAGTCAGGTTTCAGCTGGGTCATAACTTTGTGAGCTTTGACAAATAATGTCTATCGCTGTTATGGTATTTCTTTTGAATGAGAACACTGTAATCGTACATCTTCTTATACTCAATTTCTTTATCAAATTTTATTGATTCTGAATCATTTATTGAATTTTTCTGCTGGGAAACAGCAATTTTTGTGATATTTTCTTTGTTGTAGCTAATTAATAATTTAATGTTGCAAATCATTGAATGATCAAGTTAAACATTTTTTTATTTTTTAAATTTTAATGCATGCTGACATGGTAAATTTGATTGCAGTATTTACAGAGTAGATCAGCTATTGTCTTGCTCTTACCAAAGATTGGATAATTTTCAGATTGAGCTATTATTATGATTAGATTTTTTTTAAATTATGTAATCAATCTGTATGAAATCTGTCTGTATTGTGCTGGATTATTATGCTTGTGGGAAGTACTTATATTTTTATGTATAGTATGTAATAGGGTGGCCATGTCCCATATTTTTTTCATTTGTCTTCTGTTCCACTGCCGTTTTGATAAAAATGCCGTATTTTTTCAATGAAACTTCTTGAATTAGTTGTCTTAGCTGGAATCCTTTATGTAAATAATTTGCAAAACTGCAGAGTTAACCATTTAAAAACAGATATGAAATTTTTTTTATACTTTAAAGAATGCAACAAAACACTCAACAAACACAACAACAACAAACATACAAATGTTTTATGCTGTGTAATTTTGTGAACAAGAGAGTAAATAGAAAAATCCAGTATCTATTTATGAAGTGTTTACATATTGCTTAGTTTTGTTGGACTCCACACATATTCTCTTAAGTAACTTCATTAAAACTCTATCCGTTTAACTGCTTTTTTTTTCTTCTGATAAATAGAAAGTATTATTCTGTTATAGTAGAATATGCAGACAAAACAGGGGGAGAAAAATAATGCATTTCACCGATTTATGCACTCTGAGAGATCTCTTTACTTGTTCAAAGACAAAAAATTGTTTAGATCGGTTTTGAGAATCAAAACTAATTTAATCCAAAAAACCTTTTAGATAGTATTGTCAAGTTTGTCCATCAGTTTTTAATGTGACTATATGTGTGACCTTTTTATTTGCATGGAAACATTTGTTAATCTGGAGATGTGCATGCTGATAAATACAAAAACAAAGCCACAACAGGCAAAATGCCTAACGAGGTGGCTGAGATCATAGATTACTAAAATATACAGCAACCCAATTAAAAATGCAATCACAAAAACTACAAACAATATATATGATAAAATATTATACAATGATCATAAAGAATACTTATGGTTGTCTTATTCTAAGTATGGATAGCTCCATGTATGTCATGTGTAACATTTTTTTAATACGTGAAACAAATTTTTCACTGCCAGATACGCTGAAGATTTTGCAACAGTAAGCGCCAATTCAAATTGAATTCAGCTCTTTGTTTTGCTTGATTTTTTTTTTTTTTTTTTTTTTTTTTTTTTAGATAATAACTTTTGGCAGTATCCAGTTTTCTTCTTAATAAAACTATGGTCACCCTGTTATTTTTTTGTAAATATTCAAGTGTGAACTTTATTTTTGCTGTATTTATTTCTAATGTTATAATCTCTGGTTATTCATGTATGATCGTTTAGGAGGGGGAAAGAAATTGCATTTTTACTTTTAGTCATTTAAAATACCTGTCTTATTCGATGTGATATTTTTAACCTACCAAAAATTATAGAAAAGGCTGTGATTTTTTTTTTTTCAATAGAAGAAATTTGGAGCTGTATTGATTACGGAGGACTTTGACAATCAATTTCTTGCTCAAAGTACTGAAAAATAGTAACTCTTTTATGGGAAGGAAGGACATTATATTGAAATAAATAAAACTAAACATTTTCATCATCAGTTATTTTGAGGATCGTTACATTTGTAAAAAAATATTTTCAACTTTTGACAAGCTTAAAATGTTTCTATTGTAGGGGAATTAGTTTACGGTCACGTAATGAATACCAAAGATTAGGGCATAATTCATTATGCGATAAGAAAAAGCATGCAATAAAAATAAGAGGGAAAATCACAACCTTTTTTATAAACCCTTATATACTTTACATGTTGTGTGTTCATATGTTTTGTAATTTGTTTGATATCCCTTATCACACTAATATTTTTATGTCTTTAAGAAATAAAGTATTGCCTGAGATTTATTTTGCATAATCAAGAAAAAAAAAAATTTCGCAAATGGTTTGAAAAAAAAAAAGTATGACGGTATCAAACAATTCAAGCAAATTATATGTTCTAGTTTTTGTTATGTGTTATTTCATCTTCGTAAACCATGTCTTTCAATGTCCACAATACAACAGGGTTCCTATATATAGAATGGTCTCGAAACTAAGGTTCTATATAATCTGAGGTGCAGTAATTTTTTGAATTCCTTTTTCAAAGCCTCTGTCTTTTAGCAAGAAAGTTTTATTTTATTTTTATCTCATTTTTCTGACGAATGTAATTTCAGTTTTGAAGGGGTCTTGATCTAGGTCTGTCTTGGATTTCCCAAGCAAGAATTTCTCCCAGGTCACTACAATAATCTTAGTGT
The DNA here is from genome assembly GCF_987345545.1 of Pholcus phalangioides. Classification (NCBI taxonomy): domain Eukaryota; kingdom Metazoa; phylum Arthropoda; class Arachnida; order Araneae; family Pholcidae; genus Pholcus; species Pholcus phalangioides. The sequence continues at coordinate 652,398 of NW_028301608.1, read as the reverse complement.
AAAAAAAAAAAATTACCATTCATATTGAGTCCCTGTGGCCGTAGCCTCTTCCACTTTCTATTCAACACATTACTTGTTATTTGTCCTTTACAGTTACAGCAATCGCACCAGTTTCGCACCCCAATATTTGAAATACCCTTAAGCTGCTTAAACCCAATTCAGTCCATCATGGGTCTTAGCAGTTGCGTAATAAATTGGGCAGTCAAATTAAGGGCAGAACAGTAGTAGAAACACCCCCTTCCACTAAAAGAATTTTTTTCCATTATTTTTCTACTAATCAGTTTTTGAGTTATTTGAGGTGATTTCGGTCAACTCAGATTATTGACTCTTGCTGTACTCTGATCTGCTTGAGTGTACAATGCACATAGGAAGTAGTTGATCTCAAAACATCCCACTGTACCCATTACGATAAGATTTCAAACATTTTTCTACTTTAATGTGCAGAACTGAGGCACCAATCACATGGCTGCCAAGTCCAAGCTGGATTTCTACCCCATTGCTCAGACTGTCCCAAAATTCTTTTATTTCCCAAATTTTGCCCGTGATTATAAAAACATTCTTAGTTCTGAGGAAAAGTTACTCCCGAAGAATTTACCTGAAAAAAAAAAACCTGTTGCTCTCATTTTTAATCCCTCAAAATAACACAAAAACATAATGATGCGAATTGTAGTGATTGCCGTCAAATCACAAAATATTTTTTGGGGGGGAAAATGAAAAATTTGCCAAACAGCCAGCATCGATTCGATCTTCTGACATCCAAAATTGGGGCGAGATGACTTGTATCTACTTTGGCCATATGCAGGGCTACAACTAGATACTTTGTCAACTAGGGCAATCACTCATTTTGGCACCACTGTGTAATGTTAAGGAGCAGTTAAAGGGTGAATTTGGCACCCCCTCTGGCTCTAGTTGTGGTCATGACCATATGTTACATTGAATCTGTATGTCTCTTTTCGGGGCCGATAGTGTTTTTTTTTTTTGACAAGATTTGATTTGAGACTAGTAATGACAGGTAATTTAACCTACTGGGTTGGCGATGATTGATGACTTAGCATTAATCTGCTATGGTTTGCATGATGTCATGTTTCTGCAAAAGGGTAAAATTCCCTACAATGTTTTTGAAAATCTCAAATGTATTTTTGCATGGAATTTAGATTCACACGGATTTTAACAAGAAATTTGTTTCAATCTTTTGCAGCATAAATAACAATGTCACAGATCTTAACTCTTAGCTGAGCTACTTGATAACCATTTATACTCTTAGTAATCAAAAATAAAGCATGTAACTGATAACTCAATGGTTTCTTGCTCTCTGCTGCTTATGAAGCAAAACTGGAATTTCCAGAAAGTTCTCCATCTTTTTTAACAAAGGTGTCAAAATCGAGAAACAAGTTTTAAAAAAACCTATGAAATAATTCGGGAACCACTGGCCCTAGTTTGTTCTGATAGACTTTAATTTTTTTTAATATTTAAAGGAATTTTAATGTCTCTGATACCCATATAGGTGTTAGTTTAATTACTATTACTGTTGGTTGTGACAGATTGGTTGGAAGAAGTCAGTTCGAAAATAAATGTGATTGTTGTGCTGAAATATCCTCATTGATTTTTCTTTTGTTATCATCGAAACCAAATTGTCCTTTCAGTTTGTCAAACATGGTCTTTTCCTGAGATTATAACTATGCCACTGGAACCACCTAGAAAGTAGAGATACTTTGAAAAAACAAGGTTCCTGTTCATTATCGTGCCTTCAATTCATATCTGGAAATTCAGGGTTTTTTTTTTTGCTCTTCAGAAAGCAATATGTTTATTTTCTATCGATTCATTCATAATTATTGACCCGCCGTCTAACATTTCCAACGTAAATGGTTAGAGAAAGAGCAGTTACAAAGTAGTGTAATGTATAATTTTCGGGTACAACAACTGTTCCATAAACTTTAGATCTGCTATATTATTTCTGTTTGAGCATTTAGAGATAGACATTGATTTTCTCTTTTTTTTTCCGATGATACATTCTATCATTCAGTTTGAATATTTGTGAGGTTAGTGTTTTCAAAACCCATGTGTAAAAATTCTGGCGGAGATTAATAGATTCATTTTTATCCTTTTTCTTTAAATCTATTCAGTTATCACGTGTAGATATCGGTTGTTATGGTGTGTTGGATTGAAATTTGGAAGTGTAAATGTGTTTTTTTGATCACGTTACGAGTGATTTTGCTTGTTTTAGAATGAATGTTTTTGTTGGGGTGATTCTCAGAATAGTGCGGAATACAAATGTTTAATTAGTGTCAATGGTTGTAGAACTGCTAGAAAAATGCTTGACGTAGCTTATGTACATATTGTTGAGAAAATCGAGATTTCAGGGTCTTTTTTTTGGGATTGACAAATTATTGACTTACTGAAAGGTAAAAATTCTTGTTTCTAAAGTGCTGTTCAAATACTATATCTCTGCATGTTCCCATTAATTTTCAAGTTATGTATTTTAAGGAAGGAATGAAAAGAAAAGAAAAATTCTATTTCAAGATTTTTGAAAGGTCATTTGTAGCAATTTTGAAGTTTTTTAAAAATGGTTCCAAATTCTTGGGATCAGTAGCACCCACAAGATGTTGGTGATGCTCATAGGAGACATTTTTCTTCTCTTTTCAGTGAATAATGTTTTCATAAATATTTACATATTCTTTTCATTTATTTATGTTTGTGCTTTCATTTTTTTCTTTTCTCCATCTTCAATACGTTGGTGGCTATCATAGTAAGTACCAAAGGTTGTATAAAAAGTAATTGTTATTTAATGGTGAGTTATTTATTATACTATGTGTTATATTTTCTGGGTATACATAATGCATGTTCCCTTTGTTTTATTTTCTTTCGTTCACTATGGTTGTATAAAGGACTGTGACTAGGCTTTTTTTTGTCAGGAAGCGAGGAACTATTTTGCCACCTTCTTTCCACTTTAAACTCCTGTTTTGATAGCAGCATTTTTTTAATTGGGTTTTGAAGTCAACTTTGTTTCTACTTTTATTCTCTAATCTTCTCAACGCCCACCCCACCCCCATGAAGATCTGTGCAGTTTATTTTTTTGTCCTCTTTCCCAGTTCAGGCCCGGGGATGTACAATGCTGTTCTGACATTAAAAAGTTTTTCTTTTGGAATCATACTCCTCAACATAGAAGTTGCAACAGGGAGAAGAATAAGAGGCAGAACAATGAAAATTACAAGATCGATAGATATGTTAAAGGTACTCAATGATCAAGAAATGAGGCAGTAAGCATCCAAATCAGCTTGATTTATTCAGTATAACCATCTTTTGCTGTACAACTTATATATGCACACACCTTGACATGCTATCAATGAGATTTTTAATAATTGGGTAGAGAATATTGTACCACATTAAATTCACTTAAACAATTAATTTATTGCCAGAGTTTCCTTATTCAATTGTCAACTGATAACTGGGAGGCGTAGGCGTCTATGCCCGTAGTATAATGTCATATAAATGACTTCTTATGGCTTATGAAGACAGTTTGAGGCTCTAGACTTATAATGTTGCCCCTAATTTCACTCACAGTAATGAAAGGATCAGTACTGTGACAGTACTTCTGTTCTGGGATTTGCCTTCGTGCACCTCTTGCAACATAATAGCTGAAATTCCTTTCTACTTGTGTTGAAGCAATGCTCTTGATTTGATGGATTCTGTGCCTCTTAGTTTGTGATTATTTCGTCCAGCCGCAGATTACAGCTAGACTTTTGAAAATTCAATCATTTTCACATCCTTCTTGATCGCATGTCTATATTGATTCTGTAATTTGCATAATTCCATGGCTTTTCCTTTTTTGATGTTGCAATTTCAATGTTGACAACTGTATAATTTCAGTTGCATTTTTCAATTGTGTATGCTTAGGCCACATCGCTGCCAATTCTGATTTCCAAACTTTTCTACAAGTGTGATGTCTTGGAAAATCGCTATGAATATTTCCTAATTATTTTGAAAAATGTCACTTTCGTCCATGCTTAACATCGAGCTTTACCTTTATGCTCCTTTGAATTAAATTGGAACTATGACGGATATGCTGATAACCCTCCCTCTTAAAGGGGCCGAAAGACTTGATGTTTGTTTCAACGCTAACAGTTCTTCATTGAATACCTTCAAAAGTAGATCTCACTTGTCAAATTCCAGTTTTTCATTTACTTCCTCTGGGAAAGGCACCAGTTAAATTTTTCCCAAAGATTGGTAGCCATGTGGTTTTTATACAGAAGCAACATTTCTTGATGCAAAATATCCGTTCAACCACAATTTTTTTTAAAGTATATGGAATTGTTACTTATGTCAAATACAAAATGTTTGTATCAATCTAAAATGCGAGCGGTTTACTGATAGTCAAATGTTTCAACCGCATCTCCTAAGTTTTGAATTTTTCCAGTGTTTTTGAAGAAAACAAATTTTACATGAAAAAAAAAGAGGAAAAAACTAATCACACACCAAGTCTCTCTCCTGTTCCTTTCTTTGTACTATCTGATCTTTTTTTATATTTGTAATCCCGATGCAAATATTGTTTTGTATATTTGTAAAACTTTCTTCGGGAAAGAAAATATATTTACCCGGTCCTATTTGTGTAAGCAAAAGTATTTCTCAATGATAGAATAAGGCAAAAGAAGAATGGAAAAGAAAAGGAGGTGAAGGAATCTCCTGTATATTTTTGTGAATCTTGTCAAAAATAAAAAGAAGACTATGTATTGAAAGTTTAAGTTTATTTACTATGTCTTAACGAATTTTTTAGTTTTTTCCAGTTCGAAAGCCGTTGCCCTGTATCCACTAAGCCACTAAAATAATAAGACACTTCTATTATAAGTGCAGTGTTAGCTGAGATATTTGAATTCAAAAATCGCTGAAAGTTAGAAAACAGCTTATATTAAGGGACAGACTTGGGGGGGGGGTGAGAAACGGAAAAATTCAAAAGCTACAATGAATTTAAACTTTTCTAAATTCTGACCCCACTTAATTTTCAATGAGCAATATCATGACGAATATTGCTTTTGAACACATGCATAAGTGGCATGGGCGGAGATACGGGCGTCAAAGGTGGAGTCGACTGATCTAATGTATATATGAAATGACATCATCGTGCCCCCCCCCCCCAGACTTCCAAGTCAATCTCCGCCTATGATAAGCGGAGATAGACATGAAATCTGGGGGCATTATGATGCTAATTTATATGTATGGATATACCGGCTTTGTCAGTGACTTTCTAATTGAAAATTGGAGGACAAGATGACCATATACGAGGAAAACAGCAGAAACTCGTTTATCCGAACATCAATTTTCCAAACAACTCAGTCTACCGAACACCTTTTAAACCTTAACTCATTTTCAGTTTTCTGCAGTCAATGATGCTCAACAGTTGGTATTTTCCTACAACTTGAATCTTCTTACCTTCCAACTCGATAGCTTCCTTCTATTGTACAATATTCCAAAACAATTGTAAATACCGTACCTGTGAGCTATAAATGTAAGGGCGGATCCGGGCATAATTAATGTAGTTATAAACAATTGGACACACAAGCAAATAAATGCGCGAATAGGAGCAGATTTAGCTGTCATCTTTTTTTTCGTCTGACAAATTTATCTTAATCCTATGGGTGAGCCTTAATGAGAGGGAGGATTGCGTCGTCTTGTTGACAATAAAAAGTTCTTATCACGGTGGGGGAAGGCATTTGTTGCTGAATATTTCAATTTTTTCCTTTACGTTATCGATTAGTTTCGAAATCGATTTTCCGAACACCTTTTAGTCCAGATGTGTTCGGATAATCGAGGTTCTACTGTATCCAAAAATGGTTACGTTATTTGCATACAGTCAACCCTCGGTGTACGAACTTAGTTCATTCCTGAAGTTTGTTCATAAACCAAATTGTTCGCAAACCGATATAATTTTTCCCCCTGGAATCGATGTAATATGAATTAACCCGTTCCTGGGACTCCGAAGTTTTTTTAATGTTAACTTTTTTTACTGTGCCCTCCTGGGCATGATCAATGTGATCATCATTAAACCAACACTGAAAAAATTAGCGTAATTCGAAAGAGATGAAATGCAAACGAAATGAAAACGAAGAGGGCAAAGTCGAGAGGTTTCGTAGATATGTATCATTTATAATTCAATGTGTCAAAGCACTCAAAATTTCCGTTTGCAACACTATCTGGTCACAAAATATACCCCAAGCCGAAACTGATGGTTCTGAAAGACGCTGCTAAGCTTTGTAAATAAGAACTATGTAATCGTAGGATGATTAAATTTTTCCAGAAGTTACTGACTGTTAGTTCTACGATATTATTACAAAACAAATTTTACTTAAAGTTTGAAATGAGCTGCTGGATAATAGGAGCCGTATTTGGTGGCAGGAGAGAGAATTTTACTCTGATGAAATATAATTCTCTTCTAACCAAATTTCTATCGGGGGGAAAAATGTGCGTGAGAATATCGCTCGTTAGAAGTGAAACTCTTCTAGGTTGTTAAATTTCAAATCCAACAAATATCTTCGTAACTAATTTTGTTTGTGCTAGCTGAAATGTGCGGTATAAAAACTTTTTTGATTCTCCTAATACCGCATCATTTACAGGTGAAACTGGTGTTTGTTGGAACTGTCAAGAACTTTCGAAAAAGTTTCAAAATGATGACACTTCAATTTTGTGTGCTAACTGCATTTCCTTTCCTAATTTTTGCTGTCATTTTTCATCAATTTTGAATTTATAATAAATGCCGAATTATAACTTTCAATAATAGAAATGAATTAAATTTTGGGTTTGATAATACAGACTTCGATTATTCAATTGTATTAACTTTCAATAAGTTCTGGAGAAAGAAACGATGTCACTCTCCGCTGTTCATACGAAGTACGAAAGCCTGGATAACCAAGCCGAGATTGAGATGTAGTTCGGAAAAAAAATTCACATTCCCTGTGTGGAATCGAACCACCGATCTCTCACTGTCCTGGCGAGCGGCTTTCGTAAGTTCTGGAGAGTTACTTCTTAAATTAATTTGCTCTGAACAGTTGTTTTAAATTGTATTAAATGATTCTTTTTTTAAGTTAAGGCCGTAGGTACCCATATGCTTATCAAATGGTCCTTGTGTATCAACCCAATTATTAATTAATTTTTTTCTTTCTTTTTAATGGGTCTTTTGACACAATATATATATATATAAACACAAATCAATCAAAAAAAATAAATAAAATAGTTTTATCTCAGGTGTGAAGAGAGGCTACATAAGCTACCGTTCGTCAACACCGTCTATAAAATAGAAGTTGTAGCTTTTGTATCGTGAGCATTCTATGAATTTCGAAGACGACAGCTTTCTCACATTTATGAAGGCCCTCACTGGAGTAATTGAATTAAGAAGTATATGATAGAAAAACGCGTTATTCCAGTCGAAATGTTTATTTACATATGTTAACACACGTACACACTGATCAGGCTTCAATACTTCAGTGGTGTTGATATTGCACGCATTCTCCCGCTGTTATCATCCGGCATCCATTTCTTACAGTTGTAGTTACCTTCCGAGTCTGTCCTGTAAAAATTGAAAGTATAGAATTCATAAGCGAATCTTAATTCAAGTTCTTGAAACCAAATGCATGCAAATTTCGTGGCGATGCTTACTGGCCGCTGCGCATGTGAGGGCACTACTGCCATTAATATACAGGGTGGTGCAGAAGTCTGGACCAGTTTTGAAAAGAAAATGTTAAAAAGATAGAAACAAAAACACGGCTTAAAGCATTTTAAAGAGAGTTACTATTTTTTTCTTTACTTCCATTCTTTGTAACATCCACGTTACAAATAACATGGCAAGAAAGGTTATATAGGCTTGCAATCCTCTGCGTCACTAAAGGAGCACATGTAGAAAGTAAAAAAAACTTTGAAACCTTCTCTTTCAAATGCTTTAAACCGTTTATATCTGTCTTTAACAGCTTTTTTTTTTTTTAAATTTTTTCCAAAACAGGTTCAGACTTCGTGACAACCCTGTACAGCAAAATTCCGTTATAACGGCAAACTCTCAATCACGGGGAAATTGTCGTTTTAACAGATTTTTTGTAATATGTAAGCGAATTTTAGTTTTTTGCTACAGTAGCTGTCAAAAGTCTTTTGACAACCATAAACGTACAAGATTCTTCGAAAGACTGGTTATATTTGAAGATGATGATTTTAGGAAGAAAATTCATCTCTGCTCTCCTCGGAGTGTACCTTTGTCTCTCGCTTATCGGACGAGTGCTCTTCCCCTAAGCTATGGAAACAGCTTTTATCCCTTCGAGCGTATATACAGTATATGTTGAATGGCTCCGTACAAGGACGGTGGCAGCGATCAACTAATATGACATAGGCCATCAGATGGCGTCGTGTATGTAGGGATGTCCCCTTCACTTGTTAATAAGGAGAAGGATTTTGGAGGCAGAGATGAATTTTCTTCGTAAGTCATCATCTCCAAACACAACCAGTCTTTCAAGGAATCTTGTATTAACAAGTGGAGAGGACATCTCTACATATAAGCATAAATGTGTCTGCAAAATTTCTATTTGAATTTTTTAGTCATGGATTGGGCACCATAACAAAGTAGAGTTAGTCAAAACACTTTGTCTGAAGCAGTTTGATTGTAAAACTACTTGCCATGTTTTGGTATGGATTCGATGGGTTTGTCCCATAGTCTCTCTCTCTCTCAGAGGATATTTTTTCCCCATTCTTTTTTCGCACAATTGAAAAATCATCGAATTCAAATCATTTCTGGCTCCGATCAGTCTATCGCACTCGATCCATAAATGCTTGATAGTTATGGCTCTGACTTGGCCACCCATGAAACTCTCATTTTGTTGCCTTTTAAGTAGTTTGGAAACCTTTGAGCTATATTTATGATCATTGTCGTGCTGGAATATCGGTAAGAGTGGCATGTGTCAAGTTGTAAAGGACGAAATGTGGTTATAAATATATTTATATATTAAATTTATTTGTAATATATGTAGTATATTCTAAATATATTTAAAAATATATAGTGTGGTAAATATATTTTTATAACGAAACCTGTCCCTTGTGTTTTTTCAGAAGGTACCAACATCGTTAGCAAAGAAGTTTTCGCCTTCGTGTTTCTCAGTAAGAACTCATAATACCTACATAATTACCTATTAGAACCTGTATATAATTCCTCATATGATATATTACATATTACCCATTTGTACGAAAGTTTCTGGGACTCAAGCGCTTACGCAGAAGGAGGAAGACGCATTGCATTGCTTTTTCACAAATTATTGGGGTGGGGGGGGGGACATGTTCCCCACATCCTGGAGCAGGGCCCCGACCAGACTTTCACGGGCCCCTTTATGATAAATTTATAGCGTGAAAAAGCAAAAAAACCTGAAAATCGTCCCGGGGACCAGGGTTGGAGCCTTGTTAGCCCACCCCTTGTGGGGCCATGGGGGGGGGGGGGAATTAGCCCCTAGGTTCCGGTGCCTATGGTGAATAAGAGGATTGGCATAATTCTCCCTCTCCCTTGCTTTTCCGTAATTAAGTAATGAAGATTTATTTTTTCACTTGGAAGACAACCAAACAAGCCCACAATGTTTTACAAGTGATACACTCATATTCAGTCCATGTTTTGAATTAAATTAATGTAGTTTTTCACCTAGTGGACATTTCGAGGCTCTCTCTTTGCTTGCATTTTGATTATTCTATCTGTTGTCTTCTTTGGTAAAATAACTTTGTTCCGTAAAATACGAGATGTATATGGTCGTGCCTATTCTAATAGTATCATGGGGAAAAGGAGGTGCCTAATTAGCCTTACATTATTAATGCTTATTTCTACAGAAGGTTATCAGAAGCCCCTCGTGAAAGTCCCCTCAACATAGAAAAGGGACCATCGCAAGTTTTTGTTTTGTCTCGATCATATTTTCAGATTTAAGTACGTATGTTTCTTTTTTTGAGTTCGCATTTAAGGTTGTTGTTGCTTTAAATTACGGCTGGCACGATTAATCGAGTTGGTTAATCGATCAATTGTAAATCTCAGTTAAATATTTTAGTCCAGTTAATCGACTCGATCGACCCGATTAAAACTCGATTGAAATTTGCTTAAAAATTTTGTAATTTAACTTGATTTTTTTAACGGAACCGATTAAGATGTGTTAAATTATGTACCTATACATAACATTTTCGATAAGTGACCAAATTTAAAAATATTTAGATCAATATTTAGATCAAGTTTTTTTTTTTTTTTTTTGGCATTGGGGGAAAATAGAAGTCGATTAAGTTAATGAAAACTGATTATTTCAGTTTCGAATTCAGGTTGCAGGCAATTTCAAAACACACAAGACTAAAATTAATTGTCTCCACTGTGAATAGCAATTTTTCAGAAAGAAGAATTTCTTGGGAGCATCAGCCCCTCTCCTCACAAGAACCATTTGGGAGAAGTTTCTAGGATTAAAAGCAATAGTCAGGGCCGTCATGGGCTTCCGGGTAAGTAGATTCTTCTGAGCAGGGCCGTAACTAGGATTTTTGCCACCCCTACAACTTTGAAATTCGATAATTTTATAACACGGTGTTCTTTGTTCCCACCCCCAAAATTTCGCCGCCTGGAGCAGTTGCCCCCTCTGCTTTCCTCTAGTTACGGTCCTGCGTCTGAGGACCCTTACCCGACTAGAAATGCCCACCAATTCACGTGCTTAATCTCAGAAATCTGCATCAGATGTCGTTATCATGAGGTCCCTCTGCGCTTGGGTGGGCCCACGCGTTAAGACGGCACTAGTGACAGTATGATCGAAAGTAGTTTCGAAATCAGTGATTAACCCAAATTAAAAGATTTTTTTTAAAAAAGCATCAACATCTAAGTGAAGAAATTCAGGGATTTCATAAATATATTCAGCATATTAAAGTGCTTAATTTTTTAATGTATTCATATATTTGTTTAGATCTAGCAAATAGGTGCGTGAGAGCGAGACAGAAATGAATAAAACATGTTTTTTCATTGCATCAATTGAATATTTTTTAGTTACGAAAAATATGGAATTAAAATTCGACTGATTAATCGATTAAAACATTTTGATTATTCGGTTAAAAATTGTAATCGATTCCCAGCCCTACTTTAAATACATTTATGTATAATTGTGCAATTGGTGCAGTAGCGTTTTTTCGGATGGGCCAACGAGACTCAAGACAAACAAACTACTACTACTTTAACCACACCAACTCCGGTCATATCGCCATACAGCAATTTATAACCGATCACGTTGGTCGGAAATGAAGGCGCCATCTATCGGTGGTCGCTTCAAGTTCCGTAAGGAAAGAACTTGTTATCTATGCCCTTTCTTCCTGGATCGAACCCTTTGACCGGACGGCAATCTTTATGGTGAGCATCTTACCAGTACGGCATTCTCCCTAGAGTCAAACGGGGGGGGGGGGAGGGACAGCAAATCAATGAAATTTTCATCCATTACATACAAAGTTCTTGATCTGTGAATCGAAAAAAATCGTTAAGACGGTTTTGAGTTGGGGGACGGGTACCCCTTCATTTTTTTTAGATAGTGAATGAATTGATAGATTTTTTTGAGAAATGTAGTTCATGGTTTAGTATTGAGAGAGGTACAGAATGTGTGTGTTTGCTAAAAAATAATCTTAATCATGGAAATAGAAATTATACCCGTTATCCACGCAGACGAATGGTCGATGGTCTCTCAGGCATTGAACTCTCATCACGTTGAAGTAGAAATTGCCGACGGCATCTGAATATCTATTGTTGGATCCCTTGAGGCAGCCCAACAGCTCCCGATCACAATCACAATGTGACCTGTTCCCGAAAGAAGAAAACACAAAAAATCAGCGAGAAAATTCTGTCTGGTGCATTCGACGTACGTCACAGTTCAAAAGTTTGATCAAATCAAAAGGTGCGAATCAAAAGGTTGTTTCATATGCAAGGGGAATGTATCCGGGTAAAACGTACACCAAATTTGATGAAAGTGGGAAGATTAAATATTACATTTTGCCAAAAAAGGCTGATGAACTTTGGTATAGGAAAGACCAAATCCCAAGGAAAGGGGGAATGCAGAAGTATTTTTTGTTGATTTGAAACGTTAAAGTTCTGCTAAGTCATTAAATAAAAAGTTATTGCAAAACATTCTTCTGTACTATCAATTTATTAATCTATATCTTAAAACAATTGTCAAGATCTTCATGTGAATGGGGTCTAGGAGGTTTACAATAGGCTCAGGTCAGGTTTTTTATTTCCAGACCACGTAGACAGGAATGTGGGTTAGGCATTGTTAATAATAACAGTATGGACGGGGAATTACCCACCTCTGACTTGGATGGCTCCTCGACTGACACTAAATCATAGGGCAAATTAAAATTTGTACTCATAAATGCCACTACTACTAAACCAGACATGCACTTCGTCCATATTCCTCTGCGGAACCTCTAACGAATTGGTACATGTTGGATACAGATATGACAACCATATTTTTATGGGCATCTTTTTATCAGCCACCTCGTTGGGCATTTTGTCTGTTGTGGCGTTGTATTTATATTTGAATGTGCGTGTACGTGTAGTGAAACCTGGCGTGAAGTCCGTTTCTGTGTAATGCTTGTTATGTGTAGTACCGCCATCTGCCAACAGTTTTTCTAACTATGAGTGAAGTGTAATGATTGAATGATTTATCGTTGTAGGTCTGTTGCTCTCTGTGGCGAAACTTTTTAATGGGGAGATCGACTCGCATTTACGCCTCAAAGTTGGGAACCACAGGAAACCAACTTCAGCCGACCACCACTGTGGTGAGGTTCGAACCCGGATCCTCGCGATGCGAGTCCGTCACTATGACCACTCGACCACCACAGCGGCGCTAATAAATGCCAAGAACTTGGGTAATAACAAAAGATTTTTTTAGAAACTAATATGTGTAGGACCTGGATCATATAGCCATTACAGAATCTTGGGTAAACAATGGGGATGAACCTTTTTCTTACATACCAATTATTACAATACAATACATATATTACAATACTTTTTTAATATTTGAAGCCTAGAGAGTGTAACGTGCAGAGAAGTGATGTTGAAACTATATGGGTCGAGCTTGCGGTCATAAATGTCAGGGAATGTGCTAATGAATTGTCGGGGACCAGTCACGTAGATTTACAGAAGTAGTGTCGCTGAAGGTATCGTCCCAAGGGATTGGAAACTTGCTAACGTTGTTCCGATGTTTAAGAAGGGTAGTAGAGAAGCTGTGTCCAATTATCGTCCAGTGAGTTTGACGAGTTCCCTCTCAAAAATTTTGGAAATTATCATCAAAAGGCAGTTTGTGAAGTGGATATAAGAGAATAATGTATTGTCGGATAATCAGCATGGGTTCAGGAAGGGAAAGTCATGTGTAACTAACCACCTTTGCTTCTATGATCATGTAACGAAGGCTTTGGGTAAGAACAAAAATGTAGATGTTGTTTACCTTGATTTCCAGAAGGCATTCGATCGGGTCCAACATGGTAAACTCTTGAAGCGTTTACACGAGATTGGAATTGGGGGCAACTTGCTGAATTGGATAGAATCGTGGTGAAGAGATAGGTCGCAACGAGTTATGGTGAACGGTGAATTCTCTGGTTGGACAGGCGTCACAAGTGGAGTTCCTCGAGCATGTCCTTGGCCCCATTCTTTTTCACTTTTTATCGATAAACTCGATCAGGGTATCGATGGGATTACTAGCAAATTCGCAGATGATGCGAAGCTATTGGGGGTAATCGGGAATCATAACGATAGGCAGTTGCTCCAGACCAACTTAAACAGGATTGCAGCATGGGCAAATGAATGGAGCATGACGTTTAGCGTAGATAAGTGCATGGTCGCTCATTTTGGTTCAAACAACCCACGGTTCTCTTACGAGTTGAATGTGTCACTATCCCGGAAGCAACCAGGGTCACCGATTTGGGAATTCTCATTGACGAGTGGCTTAGGTTTTCTGAACATTGTTCAGCGGTGGTCAAAAAAGCGAATAGAATGCTTGGTCTCATTTTTAAAAAAGTCTCTTCACGTTCTCCTTAAGTCATTCTTCCGCTTTTTCGAGGCTTAGTTCGTCCTGGACTGGATTATGCTGTAAGGTTTTTGGAGACCATACCTACAGAGGGACATAGAATTGGTTGAAGGGGTGCAGAGAAGAGCTACGCGTGTCCTTATTGACACACGGGGCTTGAGTTATGAAGAGAGACTTCATTTTTTGAATATGTTTACATTGGATGAACGCAGGTGTCGGGGAGATGATCGAAGTGTTCAAAATTAGTACGCCGTCAATTCACTGCTTTTACAAGGGGAGACTAGCATCGATTGGTAAGGGTCAACTCAAGTTTGTGGTGTCGCAGGGGGAAATGTTTCTATAATAGGGTTGTTAATAAAGGGAATAGCTTACCCACCAGAGGTGATAAATTCTAACACAATTGACATGTTTAAAAAAGAAATACGATAAACATGTTGGGGTAAGTCGAGAAGCTATCCATCCATACTTAGAGTAAGACAACCATAAATACATTATGGACATTGAATAGCATTTTATCATGTGTATATACACTGCTGGCCACCCAAATTGCAACACCAAGAAAGACAAGAGATATCGCAACAATATTTATTTTGTAGATAACATGTTGACCAAGCATCAAATGATTAAATTTATAGACTTCTGTGAAGTGTGGTTCCTGCCAAAATCAGTAGCCAGAGTAGCCGCCATTGTTGGAGATCACCGCTGCCACACGCCTCGCCATTGATTCAAAGAAACTTTGGATGTGTTCTTGGGGTACAGCAGACCAAGCAGCTTCCACGCGTTGCCAAAGTTGATCTGGTGTGGCAGCTGGGGATGTAATCTGGGTCAATCGTTGAGCAATCATGGACCACATGTTTTCTATCGGCGAAAGATCCGGAGAGCGAGCTGGCCAGGGAAGCAATTCAATCTGGCGATTGACGAAGAACCTTTGGACAATGCGTGCCACGTGTGGTCGCGCATTATCCTGTTGAAATATGGCTGTGGGCAAGCCCTGAAGGTAAGGAAGGACAACTGGCTCCAACACCTCGGAGATGTAGCGCTGGCTTTTTAAAGTACCGGCAATGCGTACTAGAGGAGTGCGAGAGTGATATCCCATACCGCCCCATACCATAATACCCGGTGCAGGACCAGTGTGGCGGTGCATAACGCAGCTGTTCAGCATCCTCTTTCCACGGTGTCTCCAGACTCGAATCCGACCATCGTGGTGTTGCAGACAGAAGCGTGACTCGTCAGTAAAGACAATTTCATTCCATTGTGCCGTCCACATCCTTCTTTCATCGCACCATTGGCGGCGGAGACGTCTGTGGTTCTGCGTCAAGGGTAGACGAAGCAATGGACGTCTTGCGGACAGACCACTCTGCTGTAAACGGCGTTGAATGGTACGCGCAGACACTGGATGATGCGGTACAGACTGAATGTGCTGTGCTATGGTTCGTGATGTGGCTGAGCGATCCGTCACTGCCATACGCACAATACGCCTGTCATCACGTGAAGTGGTGCACTGAGGTGGATGCGATCGAACACGTCGGTCCGTCGTACCCTCCTGCATCCAACGATCACATATCCGCATTACAGTTGTTTGGTTTCGTCCAACACGACTACCGATTTCCCTGAAAGATAATCCACAATCTCGGTAGGCCACTATCCTTCCTCTGTCGAACTCGGATACTTGATCAAAAGATGATCGCTGTTTTCTACGAGGCATAATTGATCGTTTGTTTTGAAAAAACCACAAGAAAAACACAATTGCCGCACTTCAAATCGTCGAAATCTCCAAGCCTTAAGTGGCGCTTTGAAGTGGCGCCACAGGCGCGCGTGATGTGCGTTTGCGCTGAAATTCTAATCATTTGAATATCTCACCTCCGCTAATGCATGTTGTAAATTTCATATTATTTGCATGCTTCCTTCAGGGTGTTGCATTTACGGTGGCCAGCAGTGTATATTGTTTGTAATTGCATTTTTAATTGGGTTGCTGTATTTTAGAAATATATGCCATCCATATTTGTTCGGAGCATCTTTTTCTCAGTCACCTCGTTGGGCATTTTCCCTGCTGTGACCTTGTATTTGTATTTGCATTAAATTTACATCAGTTTTTCAAAAATTTTCAGCATAAAAAAGAGTCAACATTAACTGAGTGTTTCTGCTTGAAGTTATGTTCCACGATCAATTCCATGGCTGTTATCAATAAGAAAAGAGGAGCCACAATCTCCATGTGGCTCCTCATGGGGCCATGGGCTCCAGCATATAACGTTCCCACTTGAAACGTTTTTCTGCTTTGTACGACTCATTTTCGTGGTCTGTCTCTCACAACTCACATAGTGGGACGACCAAGAGGTACAGGAGTGTATAATAGAGATTAGCGACGGAAACAGTTGTATTGTTTTGTTCTACACAGCACATGCTCGAGAAGTGAAACAAAGGAGAGAAAGTGGCCACTTAGCGAGGTGCGCGACTTGAACAAACTTGTTTGTTTTCACCTCGATCTGTTGATTTTCGCTATCTGCTGATAGGTTCGTTTTCTCTCTTTTTTCTTTCTCTCTTTAAAAAAAAGAAGAGCTGTGGGGATATCATCCTCATCACACCCTTATATTTTTGAACTCCTCCGGTCATTACCTCTTTCCTCCTCCTCCTTAATTATGTGTGGATATCTTTTCCTCCACCCTTATGCGATTTTTTCTTCCTAGTCGCAATTCTTGTACCGCGTACCCCTTCGTACCACTATGTGCTCGATTTTACTCATCGAGATTTCCCATTTAAAGCATTCTGCCCACTTACAACATTTTTTCATGGCGGTTTTTGAAAAAAAGTTACAAGCGGTATCCACTTTAATAGATATTTAAATTTTATCTAGGGGAATCTCTGCATCACTTTTTCGTTTAATCACCCCCCCCCCCCATCAGTGGAATAATATTTCACCAAGGTGAACTCGTACAGCAAAGTCTACCAGTCTCCGCCGGGAATCAAACCTAGTCCTCTTGTAATCAGGACAACACGGGAAACATGACCATTCCTTCCTTATTGGGGATGGGGGGAGACTACTCCGCCTCTATTTCAGCACGTCACGCTACAGAGCGTAAGGAAGGAATGATCACGTCTCCTGTGGTGTATATGGATAGCGTGCTTGTCCTGATTGAGAAGAAGATAACTGGGTTCGATTCCCTGCGGAGACTAGTCGATTTTTCTTTTCCGAATTCACTTCGGCATAAAAAAAAATATCCAACCAAAAAAAGTTTTCCCTCATACACTGAGCTGAGAAAAGAAATCCTCTCAATATCTGACCCTTTCGCCATTAGCTGTTGGAAAGTGATGAGTAAAGATCTGAGATCGTTATTTATTACGAATAAAAATGGGTTAATATACATTTGTTCAAAACAACGGTGCCATTAAAACTGGGGAAAAAACCAGTCGACGCATTTGCATTGAATTAGTGTATTTTACTCACTTGGTGTAGAAAGAAAAGTTGACGATGCCGTATCCAGAACGGAAGGCCTTCAGCTTGACTGGACAGTGGTCGTGAGCTCTACAGCAACTGTCCACGTCGGCATTCTGACCGAGGTCGTCGAAAGATTTCGCTATGTCACCCATTCCACACCATTTCGTACCTGCGAACGATTCCATTATAGTCATATTATGATTCAAACAGGCCATTTATATTATCTATTGTCCATAAGAATAAAATATGCGCGTGAAGTGACTTCGGAACGTGGTCAGCCCTGGCAATAAAACAACGAATTTTCTTCAAGGTCACGTATTGTACATTGTTTGCGATTATTATGCTAATAACATTTGTGTGGACGAGCGCAATAGAGTCACACGTTCTTTTTTTTTTACTACAGGTGTCCCGTATTTTAAGAAGCCCATCTTACAACATAATAACATAGCTTTTTTTCGCATTAGGTCAATGATATCCTGAGGTGCCATCGGATGATTCAGGGACATATTTAATACTCCGATCTGAGACTCCCAAACGAGTCACGAACGCTGAAACTTCGGAAAACTTTTTTTAAACTAACTACATCGTTAACGCAACGATTACCAAACGGTGTGCTATGACTCCTGGTGGGATTAGAGGGCTTCAGCCCGGAATGGTAAGTTCGAAAGGGCGGCAAATTTGAAGAACGAATAGTCAAGAAAATTGATAGAATATTGGTGAATGGTGGCAAAACTTGAGTAACCCATAGGTTCATAATTATACACCATAAATCCACCTCTCTGTCTAGAGAACGAGGGATTAGGCCAGCGGTTCCCAACCGGGGGTACGCGAGAGGCCGTTAGGGGGTACGCGAAAAGAAAAATGGTAAGGGCGGCCATCAATCTAAAAAAAGAAAAAAATAATTAAAACATTAAAAAGAATTATTAATGTAGGTCGAGGTTTTTACTAATATTGTCAGTTGTAATATATTTGAAATCTTCTATAACAGAGGGGTTGCTGGAAGGTTCGGCCTTCTCGCCCGCGCTCAACCTATGATCGGTATTCGTGAACTCCTTCCTCTCGGCTCACTTTACTTCTGTGTTTCAGATTTGATTGTTGACACATCCCGGGCTGCGCATAAAAGCGAAGAATTACTTCGCGTTGTGTTTAACCTTTGTTGTGGACGTTTGTATTGAAGAGTGCGCGTATTATTCCCACAATTTTCTGCGTCAACTTTTCTACCAAGCACCAACTACTCACGCGATTTGCGCTACGGATCAGTGGCAAAAAATTAGATCTGTGCGGAAGTGGACTGAACACCGAAATGAAATACCGTGCACGTGAAAACATATTTTGAATCTTCCAAAAGTGATTCTACCAAAGCTACCGAGACCTCCTACTACATTAGCTATCGTATTGCGAGACTGGGAAAAAATCACACCATTGGTGAAAAGATGCTGCCAGATGCATGTTTGCAGAGGAAAGTGCTCATATAATGAGTTTAATACCTCTGTCAAATAATACGGTCTCGAAGAATACGGGACATGTCAGACGATGTTGAGAGCACAGTCATGAGTCACGTCAGAGGTTGTGAAGTTTTTTCTATCCAAGTCGACGAAAGTACCGACGTTGCGCAATATTTTGTGCTACTTATAATTGCTAAGTACTTGATATATGTACTGTATATCTTTTTATTTGTCACCCATTGAAGGGGTCGTACTTATAATTTTTTTTCATAATTTTAATAAACGTGTTCCTCACGTATTCCCAAGGGATCAGCATGATCCGTCCAGGGAATTTGTTAGAGTTAGTAAACATCCATGCCCGAACCGGGATTCGAACCCAGACCTGCACAGTGAGAAGCTAGTTCCCTAACCACTCGACTGCCAGGCGGCGAGGGGCAGTCGAGTAGTATTTGAAGCAATTAATCATTATTTTGTTGGAAAAAGAATTCAATGGTCAAAATGCATTGGGCTCACCACAGATGCAGGAAAATCCATCTGAGTAGAAAAAGTTTGCTACTCGGGCCATCGTGCACGCGTGGCAGAAGTCGCCCCCAAAATGCAATTGACTCACTGCTGTATTCACAGGCAGAGCCTTGCATCGAAACCGTTGCCTCCAAATTTGCGAAACGTTCTTGATGAAGCGGTCAACGTTGTCAACTTTGTCAAGGTGAATCCTACCAACTACAGGTTGTTTAAATTGTTGTGTGAAAACATTGACAGCCTTTACAACGCTTTGCTTTTGCACACCGAAGTTAGGTGGTTGTCCCGGGGTTAAGTCCTGACGTTGCTGTTCGAACTTCGGCACTAGGTAGCCCTTTTTTTTGGGAAGTGTGTGCTTCACGATTTATTGCCGCAAGCTGAACTAAATTTAACAGTCGGCCACTTGGAAGGATCAAAATCCTCTTTTGAAAATTATTTTTCAGAGCCGGAAATGGGTGATCGGTGGACATCTAATTCTTTCAAAGAAGACTATTTTGAACCGACTTCATTGTCGATTCGAGAAAAGGAGAAATTGCTAGATCATCTTCAATGGCGGAATGGTGAACCACCTAGTCAGTCAGTTTTTGGGCTCGTCGAGGTGATGAATACAGTGAACTTTCTAGAAAAGCCATAATGGTTTTTGTTGCCATTTGTTAGCACGGAGCTTGTTGAACCGGCGTTTTCTTCGTATACTTGCATTAAAAATACTCGTAAATATAGAAGCAAATTAGACGCAGCTCCAGTTTTGAGTTTGTATTTACCCTCTTTTGAGCGTAATTTTTCAAAACTTTGTAATTCAAATACAGTCCCAAACACATCACACTAATTTTTTCCCAATCTTTGTGTTAATAATTTGTTTCTTACTTGAAAAATAAAAACCGAAATAATGAATTTATTTAATTTAATTCAACATTCACCTTTTTTGAAGTTTTTCTAAAACTAACGGGTGAAACAGATTGGAAGGGGAGAGTCTGGAGGGTTGGGGGGTACGCGGAAAGGAACCGAGCCAGCTCGGGGTACGCGGACTGAAAAAGGTTGGGAACCGTTGGACTCGGCCAACGAGTGACCCAGAGATAGATCAAGCATATGACTGAAGGAAAAAGTGACCTAGAAAGCAAGAGACTAGGTCGGTGAGCGACCAAAATAATGATCTAAAGATTTTATAAGTGTGTGAGTACTTATAACGGTGTGCAAGCACGTCAGTGACCTAGAGGTCGGTGAATGACTAAAAGAGTGACTTGAAGCGTGTGCAAAAATGTGAATGATCAAAAGTGTGGCCAGAGAGAATAGGAGTGATTAAAAAAGTGACTTGGTGCGTGAGCATGTGTCACGAAGAAATTGTGCAAGCGTGTGCGTGGACAGAAACTGTGTGGAAGCATGAGAATGACCAAAAGAGTGTAGACAGAGGCGCATTTATTGGAGGGAAGGCTAAAAGCCAGGCTGCCAAGTTTGAGGAATGAGTGGTCAATGCAATTAGACTTGAATGGGATAAGAGCAGCGAAATTTCTGTAACTCCACGGGTGGCACAACCATGAATCTGCTTCTGGCCACGGGAGCTGCGATATTTTAAAGACGATATTATACCCAAATTACTAATTAAAACAGTGATTACGAAGCGGTGTGTGGTTTGCACATTCATGTTCCAATAGAGATCAAAAGCACTTGCACTGTATTGTATTTAACATTCCAATTTCATTGGACGGGGGCTGATAAAGATTTTTTAATTTCTGTTTCTAGCTATAAGCATGGCCACGCACACATTCTGCAGTGGATGTGCAAATACCGAGTTGCGGGAAACAAATCTGTTTCACAATTGATAGACAACAGATCAAGGTAGTTGCTTTTTTGGCCCCTTCACGTGCATTCTTTTGGCAACAAATTTGGAAGATCTATTTGAAGTAACGGTGATAAATATCAAAAACGAATCTCCTTGTTCGTATTTCAGATGTCAAAAGACTTTAGACGTGGATTTTTGACCGTGGGTGAAACCTGAAACGTGTATTCGCCACTGTACACCATGGGCAAAACAACAGTCAAAGTAGTGGTAGAAGAATGAAACCAGAGGAGCAGACATGAATGAAACATGGGGGTGGGGTGGAGACTGAAAGTTGTCAGTCGTCCCATATATACGGGTAAAGGCTGCTGTTTTGTGTTCTGTGATGGCCGCCACATTTTTTTTTTTGGGACTCTCAAAGCACATGCAAACACCAGTGGCGACTTTTGGTCGGATATTCTGAGGGGGAGCAAATTTGGAAAATATACTGACACCTATCGAGATGAAAATGTGTAGTCAAGTATTTACGATTGGTAAAGTATTGCACCGCACATTAAAAACATTTATTTTTGTTTATCAAATTATTTTCACATTATTTGCGTATCTATGCAGTTCAAAAATAATAATGCTCCATCAACGCAACATTAATGCATATAATTTGCACAGTGAGCGTAATCGATTTCTTAACAACGTTGAAAATCATTATTTAGATTCAGCAGTTGCCATCGGCAATGGTTTTTGCAAATTATGAAAATTCATGCTCTTCTTTTAATATTATATTCTAATTTAAAATATGTATTATATTCTAATGATAAAGATATAAATATATATTATATTTTTCTATATTCAAATATATTCTAAGATGCAACAGATTTAAAAGATTTAAGGTAGATGGCGGTATCAGTATCCGGAGCACTGTTTTCAGCCAAGTCAAAACGAGCGTAATAACCTGTGCTAACATTCCCCTTCTCCGTTCTCGTGTTTCTAACTACCAAGGATATCGCACATCGACGCATGATGGAAAGCGCCCAAAGAGGAAAGAAGAATACGTAGCTCTCCATGAAAAACGTTGCCGAACCTTGACCATATGACTCGTATTTTACGGGACACTTTTTTCAATCAGTACCTCACACACACAGTCTATATAGAATACTTTGAGAGTTGCTTCTCAACAATTGAAGAACATTATATGTGACCTACTGGCATACTTACATATTTCTGTGAAATTTTACAGAATAGTTGCAGATGAAATGGCCAAGATTGGCGCAACCCTATTTCACCAAGACAATACACCATCTTACAAGTAGGCCGCTGCCATGGCCCCCACATAGGGGGGGAGGGCTGACAGGGCTCTAGCCCTGGGGCCCGAGACGATTATATTATTTTTTTTGCTTTTCACGCTATAAATTAGCTACAGAAGGGGCCCGTTAAAAGTCTGACCGAGGGGCCCGCAAAAGATCCCAGCCTAGGGGCCTTGCTACAGGATGTGGGGGGCCATGGCCGCTGCAAAAGCCTAATTACATGAATTAAGTTTTGCATCATTCCCCTCATCCACCGAATTTTACAGATTTGGCCCCACGTGACTTTTTTCCCCCGCTCCCGATATTGAAAGTTTGGCTTTGTGGAAAAATTCTCATAGAATGAAGGGGCCATTGCAGGGGCCTACTTTGAAGAGTTAGAGAAAACGTAATTTTTTGACGGGATGAAGAAATTTCGACATCATTGGAAAAAGTGTGCGGAACTTGAAAGAGACCTTGTTAAAAAATAATGTTACGAAAGTTATGGAAATAGTCCTTATTTATCACTTATTATGCCATTCTCATCTGTAAATAGTCATTATCTTATGTAGAAATGAAAATTAGGCATCTCTCTGAAAAATCTCGCCAAATTAACGACAAACTTGGCACGTTTGGCAACAGCGTAGATAAGTTGGCAATGCCATGACGCCAAAGATAATTCGAAAAACTTCTCGACTTTTCTCCGGCTATACAAAAGTGCCACCAGAAGAGAAAAAATGAGTTTCGTCGAGTTATCACGAAGACGAGATCTCTAATATGTGAGAGAATACGCTCTCTGTGTTTTTAGCGTATTTCACCAAAATCTCTGCTTATAAATCGTGTCAATAGCTGTTCTGTGAAATAATTCTGTGTTGTCCTTCGAATTGCTTCGTGCTTTGCCATCTCGAATGCTTGCGAGAGACATTATTCGGAACAATAAAATACAATTAAAAGAAAAAGGCAAAAACCCTTTTTTACCTTACTTGTCAAACGACCATCGTAGTATGCATAATTATAATTGCGATCGCGAATGAAACCGACTACAACGGGACTCCGAGTGTACGGTTTTCGATAGTAATTAAAGTAACGACTCGATGGTGAGAATCGAGATCCGATGTGACTATGTACCTGGCAAGATTCCGTTCCATAATGACCACGATGTCCATCTGTTGAGATCCAATTCGTGAGGTACCTCGGCTAAAATGGTGTCATTTCCTACGTCTGCCATCGACGATGACGGAATCGGCTTCGTCAAGTCGCTACAGCGATTGATTAGCTTCAACATGCTCTTGAATGACGGATACTTGACCGGTAGACCACGGTTGACGATGATTTCTCCAGCATCAGATTCTTCTCTGTAAAAGAATTCAAACGCGAATAATAATACCAAAATGCTAAAAGAAATCCCTTTCCATCATCATAAAACGTGCATTAATCACCAAAACTTGAAAAATTGTCACAGCTGTTTTCGCGTTGTTTTTTCACTTTATTTTTCATATTATTCGTTTATTATTATTGCGCGACATAAAAAGTAAAGAACAGAAGAAATTTATCAAGGGATCCTATAGGATCCATATTGGTGGACACATATATTCTATGGGGATACATACAATTATTGTCAATCTTTTAAAGTATCCGACTACGTTAAAGACATCATTTTGGAAGAAAATATCGATTTTTAAAAAAAAAATTATGAAAGAGCCCTATTTCTTGTTATTTGAAAACAGGCCTCTTTTTGTGTATATGATGCTTAGAACCCCTAAGTCAGACCTCGGCCGACTAGACATTAATTGTTTAGTGGGCTATGGCCAAACCCACTTCAGTGTTGCGTAATATGTGAATAAAACTTTAGAAGCGTTCCAAGAAAAACGCTATTTTTGACATTTTACTTTAGTTTGAACCACGATTTCAAAAAATCTATTGATTATATCATTACAAAATTTTAATATGATATTTTGTCATATATTGTTAAGGTTATGAACCAAAATCTAAGGTCTATCGTTGGTATTTGTCAATCTTTTGATGTTCCGACTTCCCATATTTTGGTCTGTCGCCTTGGAAGCAATCAACTTGCCTTTCATCTCTTGAAGTGAATTGTGTCAGAATACAGTCAAACTCGGTTGTAGCAATATTTTGGCTAAAACGCAAATAATGTGCGGTTCGGGCCGATTACCCCCCTAGAGAATAATATTAATGAACCTTGCTTACAACGTCAATGAAATCACAGCGACCTCGTATTTAACGACACATTTTTCATCGCTTACGTTTAAGTTTTCATGGTGTTTCTCCCTAAGAAATTCCTAGAAACTGGAACTCATCACATTGGGGCAATGTTTGTCTATTGTTTCATTGATGTCTTAAAATATTGTAATTCTTATTTTTTTTCTCACATCTGATATTTTAACTTGCTCATTACTCGTATTTCCCTAAAATGTAAAAAAAATTTGCCATTATCATTGTTAAGCTACTATTACGAACAATGATTGATTGCTCTTCTATTGCTTTCTTGAAGCCTGGTAATGAATACACTTTTTTTTGTTAAATAAAGGTTTCCTCTTCTAAACCCAGAAGTTCTTGAACAATTTGTGTGGAAGCTACGAAAAAGTCTTGGCATCTTACTAAAGCATCTGCTCTTTCTGCTGAAGACCATACCTACAGAGGGACATAGACTTGGTTGAAGGGGTGCAGAGAAGAGCTACGCGTGTCCTTATTGGCACACAGGGCTTGAGTTATGAAGAGAGACTTCATTTTTTGAATATGTTTACATTGGATGAACGCAGGTGTCGAGGAGATATGATCGAAGTGTTCACGATTTTCAACGGGATGGATAGGATGGACCATGAACTTTTAGTACACCGCCAATCTACTGCTTTTACAAGGGGACACCAGTATCGATTGGTGAGGGACAATGCAAGGCTATGGTGTCGCAGGGAGTTTTTCTCTAATAGGGTTGTTAATAAATGGAATAGCTTACCCCCGGAGGTAGTAAATTGTAACACAATTGACACGTTTAAAAAGAAATACGATAAACATGTTGGAGTAAATCGAGAAGCTATCCATACTTAGAATAAGACAACCATAAGTACTCCTTTATGGGCATTGTATAATATTTTATCATGTGTATATATTGTTTATAATTTGTGTTAATTGCATTTTTAATTGGGTTGCTGTATTTTTGAAATATATGACATCCATATTTTTATGGGCATCTTTTTATCAGCCACCTCGTTGGGCATTTTGTCTGTTGTGGCGTTGTATTTGTATTTGTAACATTATTTCACAACTGACATCTACAAGTTCTCAACGCTATTTGAAAGATGATGCTGTTCCTACTACGTATATTCGATTTTCCACATCACCCACATCCTTTGCAGAAGCGACGCCGATCACTTATTAAACATTCTCCACCGGTAAGATATTAAGTTAGTATTTTTTCCTTGTTTAAGTGGTTTTCAAATTTTAAGTACAATCGGTCCCACTTGAATGGTTATCAACAGCTCTGGCATATAATATTTGATTAACCAGTGTAATCAGTTATGTAGCGAACAATCAAATTGCTGTTGCGCAATAGGTAGTACACAGCTTTTATATTGAAAAAATATATATAATAATATATTACATATGGTTATAAGTATATATATAATTTCAGGGCTGTCTTTTCAATTTTTTCCGGGGGAGGGGGGGGGGTGGCAAAGAACATGTGCTCAATGTATGTATATATAACTTTTATACATATCAATCATCATTATCATCCATTTTCAATCCACTGCTGGATGAAGGTCTCCTCTAAATTGTATTGACAGAGTTCATATTTCTTTTTTAGAGGGTTTTTGGCCGTAATCCTCCACGCTGGCCAGTGCGGGTTGGAGGAAGCCCATCCGCGTCCGTTCACCACGTGTTAAACATGGCTACTTATAGGCTCCACCACGAGAAGGTGCGGAATGGACTTTGAGCCTCTACTCCTAGTCGATTCCTTCACGTCCTCATAATGAGAGGCAATACAGATGGTATAGATGTTTACATATATACCATCTTTAGTGCACTTTCAAAAGCCAGGGGGACAACGGCCACCCCTGACCCCTCAATGATGGCCCTGCATAATTTTCAAAATCTTTGTCGACTTTTTTTTTCGCCTAGATATTAGGAACAAAATTATTTTGCAAACTATAATGGAAAATTACAGTAAAACTTCCCAACAACGGCCACCAACAGGACCATCAAAAATAAATTAAGCCTTCTTTCCAGGGCATTTTTATGTTCAGTCCGATAGCTAAAGACATTCTTGTGAAAAGATTAACACATCCCTCTCAAAAAATTTATGCCCCAGATATTTCTATTCATTCGCTATTTGCGAGGTCCATTTTTCGTATTGAACTATCCCTTAAAGTAGGGAGTGCCACATAAACAAAGCTTTTCTAGTAATCGGACAGCTTGTGTATTCCTTGTTGTAATTAGTGTTGATAGCATGTCTTCTGTTGTCCCCTCTAATCTGTAAGTTTTTCCCCTCTCCATTGCCTTCAACACCCATCTAGCATTTACCCAGGAAAAGAAAGCATACACACATAATCTTTCTTTTTTTTAGAATTTGGGGGGGGGGCTACCTTGAAAATCAACTTGAAAATTATTTTTCTCATTACGCTATGTATATTTTTTCAACTTCGTGTCCAAAGTTATCGTTCTGAAATAGTTTATCTGAGGTTCTTGTAATGTTAAGTCGGAGACTCTTTTGGTTTCAACAAAATATGGCAGTAGTTCGGAGGTGGCCATTAGAAGAGATTTTACTGTATATTGTGACGGTCGGTGTGGTGCATACGGAGCGGTGAACATGGAACATCCCTTTATTCTACATTAATACAGAACAACTAATACTTTAACACGCAAAACTGACAACCCTTCGTCATCAAGATTAAAATCGAATTCCTCTAGAATGTCTTCATTTCTCGATAAAACTCGAACCTCACGTGTCTTGTGAATAAAAGTGTTACTGTACATCCTTGTCAACAGCTTGCCTGTTACAATATGAAATTAATATTTTAATTAGGATTTTTTTCTTTTAGATTTCTAAAAGGTTGAAAACTGCTGTTCACAATCATGACAACATGGCGAACACTGATGATTCAGATGGCAAAAATGAGCTTGAAGCAGCTACTACAGGCATTATCAGAACTGGCTACAGTTGCTTTGTCGAGGGAGGATTGCACTAATTTTCCAGATCAGTTCTGAAGTACCGAAGTCAGGAAGTCCCAGCAAAGCTGAACTGAAGCGCAAAATAAAACTGCTCCAGCAAAGATTGAAGTGGATAAGATGATACGAACCTGTGCCAGTGGAATGTTAAAGCGAGTGAATCGCTAAAAGAAATAGTTTAGTTCTGCAGCTGTCCAAAGAGGGCAATATCAGTGAGAGTTTATGGCTTCGCTACAGAGACTTTTTATTGTCGTGTGAGATTTGATTTCTGTGACTTAGACGTTCTTCCATGTCAGCTCCCCAATAATGAATACACAATACCCTGCTTTCTTCATGTTAGCACCTCTGGTCTCCCTTGAGCTTCAACTGCTTAATTGTGAAAATGCCAATTTAATGCAAAGGTTTTTTGGATAGTTCCAAGTTCTTTTAAATTCTTTTGCATCACCTGCGAAATAAAAATATCTTTTATTGAAATTTTGGGCCACCACCTGGTCATCTTCTTTACCGTGTTGATTACTGTTGAGATATGCGTGCAATATTACAAAGTCTTAATTAGGGGAAAAGGTGTTAGTTTCTGGCCCCCACTTGCAGTGTGAGAAAACATGACAGTTGTAGGGAGTCGTGATGAAAATAAATCTAATGAAAATGAATTTCTGATAATAATTGCATAGGTTGGAGAGAAAAAAAATCTCTTCAAATTTAGACATTTTGTATAAAATAGTGGACAAAGGTTTGCATAGTAAATTATTTCATACGTATAAGTGCTCTTGTGAATTGCGATTTTAATATTCCAAATTATGTTCTGCGGACCTGTTTGTAAACTGTTTATTTAAAAACTTGTATGTGTACAATTTTGTGTATATGATGTTTGAAAAAAAATATTAAAAACTTTTTTTGTCTCCAATTTTCATCTCATTTCTTGCATTGAAAGTTGTTTTTTCAGCAGTTGATTCGCGGAAATATTCACTGCTACGAATTTTCGAAGTGGAAGCTTTCAATAAAATGCTAAACATTATGTTAGAAATGTATGTCGTGGTTTTTTATAAAAAAAAATAGTTCCTCTTAAGCTTTTGAAAAAAAGGTATTTTTCTTGTACGCGCGAAAGTCAGTGTTAATTTTTATAAAAAAATTTTAAGATAAAGAATGCATAATCATTGGCCGAAAAGTGAAAAAAAAAACGTAATTTACATGTCTCGCATTTGGAATTGTCCCATTGCATTAACACGGTCAGGAAATGTTTTGCCTATCTCGCTCCAAAAGCACTCCACTTTCCTTATAGCTCAGTGGGCTCAGGTGGCACTAGTATAAACTTGACGTTTTTCAGTGCAAAGCCATCTTTAACCATACAAAATGTTTTTGACCATACGTCCCGCTTTTGAAGAAACTACCGCATATGGTCCGGGATCATTATACCATTCTGAATTGCGCCAGATAATTTGATTCACATTGCCAGCGCTTACTAATAACCATCATTAGTTACACTTATGCTGTAAAGAGAAAGCATAACGAGGCGAATTTTTTTAAGAAATTTATTTCGCATTCATTTCTGGTGCTCAAGACCCTGCCACCTAAGCCGAATTTTTCTTTTGCTTTTATTTGACAGTTCCAGAAAAACTAATAAACGGGGGGCACCCAACTGCACACTTGGTCACATTGTGAAAGAGTATATTCTTTTTCTGGTATCACGGTCCCACGCCCTGTCTATTTCCTCAAGTTTACTCAGCAACTCCGTCCTCGTCTCAGGAGTGTGATGCCATTCACATTTTTCATTGTTGGAAATTTTTTAAAAATTTAGGTGTAAAGTAATAACTAAAGCGCTTATCCCTGCTGTCGCCCTTAACAACCTGGTGGTGCCAAGGCGCACCGCAGCCCTTCCACCCTCACTCAAGCCACCCCTAATCTCGATTTTATTTTTGGGGAAAAGTTCGCAGAAAATGTAAGTCTCGCTGATAGATAGTGCTACTAAACTAATTTACACCCGGATCGAGGAAAATCATGTTTGCATCAATAGATGACACTATGGACTTTCATGCTATGATTTCACCATTCTGATCAATAGATGACGTTGTAGATTTTTATGCTAGGATTTCACCATTCTGGTCGATAGATGATGCTGTACTAGTGCTAAGGATAAAATAATCAACTAATGCAGGAGTTCTCAAACTGTGCGCCATGGCACCCTGGTGCGCCTCCAATTTTTGTGAATGGTGCCGTGGAGCGGTGACCCTGACAAAGGTTTTTGGAAAATATTCTTTACTAAACAGCTCTGGGAAGCCGGTTGAGCTCACGGATAAGCACTGAATAGGGGAAAGGGGTTAATCGTAAAAAAGTAGCAACTTTCCATGCACAGTATTTTATTGCATATGTATATGGTTATGTGTATGAAAATGTTTTCCTGGAAAAAGTTCTCAGAAAACGTCGACTTCATCAATATTTGCCAATAGATGACGGTCCAAAAATTAATTTATTGCACGAATAGAGAAACTTACATTTGTGTAAATAGATAGCGCTGCGTATTTTTGTGATTGCATTTCGCTATTCTGATCGAGAGATGACACTGCACTAGTAATAGAGATTAGCAGTAGTGCAGCGCATCTGTCTGTATTTATCGCGTCAAGGTCTCAGAAATTTACCACTAATTGTGTCTGGTGACAGGCTACTACTGCCACTACTTTACCGCACACCAACTCTGGTCATATCGCTTTACGGCATACACGCTCAACTTATGGTCATTGTATAAAAATTAACTAAACAGTACATTTACAGAGGACATAAGTGATCTGCGGTGAAGTTCTACATCACTCAAGTGGCCCACGAGACATTTCAAAATCACTCAAGGGACCCACGAGACATTTCAAAATCACTCAAGGGACCACGACATTTTCACAGATCACTTGAGTGAACCACAGATCACTTGAATGACTCGCGGCACAGTTCTTGGTCACTGAAAGAACTTGTGGCATATTTACAAATCAATTAATGGTCCCCCTCCCGGCACATTTACAAAGTTACTTTACTTTGTTCACTTGAGTGAACCTCGGCGCATTTACAGATCACTTACGTGACCTGCGGCACAGTTTCATAGCATTTTAGCGGCCCTCGGTGTTGTTCCAAATCACTTGAATGGCCCGCAAAACATTTCCAGATCACGCAAGTGACCCGCGATGCTGTTTTCAGTTCAAGGTCACTTAAGTGGTCTGCGAAATGTTTTCAAACCGATAAGGAACACGTTTTCAAACCAGTGAAGTGGCGCACACTCTCCCAAAGTTTGAGCACTCTTGCTTCACGGAAATTTCTCCCAATCGAATCGGGTTGGAAATGAAGGCGTCATCTATCAGGGAGGGATCGCCTCTGGTCTGTTTAGGGAAAGAACTTGCTATCTACGTTCTATCTCTAGGATCAAACCCACGAATCTGACGACAACCTTTATGGTGGGTAGACGAGCCACTTGGGCATTCTGTGTCGTTCTGTGGAATCGAACCCATTATTAACCTCTGCCTCTACTGGGGAATCGAACCCGGGCCCTTCGTATGCCGGACGAGTAGTCTTTACAGAAAAAATAAAAAGGGGCCAGACAGGGGCGAGAGAAACATTCAATGTTGATCTCAGAAAACGTCAAGCTCTGCTGATAGATGGCGCTCCAAAAACTGATTTATCACTGGGATCGAAGAAACTTATGTTTGAGCCGGTAGATAACGCTGCATTTCTTTTGTACTTGTACTTTTTTCGTTCTGGCCAACAGATGACGCTAGCTACACAGGGATAAGCACTCAAATGTATTCACCTCTTGCCTGATGGATTTTTAATTTTTTCTGCGCGGAGAATGTCGAGTTTTTAATTTTTTCATTCTATTCATATGTCTATGACTAGGAATGACAGACAATTACAGAGAATCGTATACTTAATTTTTAAATTTAAAAATCTTAAAAAATTTTGTGATTTTCTTATTACTTTTTTTGGAATGCTCTTAAATGAATGTTTTTACATGTAATATGAGTAATCTATCCAAACTGGCTAGCAGGTATTTTTAGGTGGGGTGGGATTTTAAAAGAAGCATATATATAGAAATTATTTTTTCTGCCCGAATTCTACGAGAGAGAGAGAGAGAGAGAGAGAAGACCTCATAACAATTTCATCTGGTTAAAATTTTGGAGAGAGTGAGTATGCAAATCGGAGGCAGGTATTTATAGCTTGGTGCATAAGCGGAGATAGACTTGGAAGTATGGGGGGCACGATGATGATGATGATGTTAATTCATATGTATATAAATACATTAGATCAGTTGACTCCACCTTTGACGCAATGCTCACCCACGTCCCACACCCCGTATCTCCGCCCATGGCTTGATGGAAGGGGGGACTCAGAAAAATTCGTTTTACCCAGGGGCCTATATGATGCTGTTGAGACGGCCTTGGGCTTAGGTACTTTATGGAAATAAAGCAAAATATCTCAATCCAAAAACTGAGCATTAACGCGAGTTCTTGTTCGCAATTGACTTAGTTTCTCTGATTTTGTGCCACCCCCAAGGCCGTAACTAGAAACAAAAATTTACTGTCACTTGGAGAGGGGGGGGGCACATCTGTATAGTTAACGCTCTTTGGAGGTGATAGAATGTTCCGGGGCGAGGGGTAGGAGTTACGAGTATAACATAGGATCCTATGGGTTAGATTGCGTTGGGGGCGATGGGAGAAAAAAATTTCTGAAGAAGGAGGCGAGATGAGACAAAAAAGGTTAGGAAACTATGGTATAGATAGATAGATAGAACAACTCACAACTCCGGACTGATGCAAAACACCTTACTTCCGTTACCTCAAAAGAGGCAGAGTTGTGTCGGAAAAGTTAGCAAAGATTTATAGTGGTGGCTCCCCTTGCCCCGTGCTCGCAAGAATCACTCGAGTCGTTCTCCCCATGAAGACAGCCATCAACTTAATGCAACGTATAAGCCATTTGACTAAAATGAATAGCTGAACCCAATGACTAGGGAGAAAAATTGCGAGTGCGCCCAATGTCACATAAGGGCCGGAGACTGCAGCCTGGGATTTCAAAAGAGATGTAAAAAAGACTTGTGGGGGTACGTAAGAGAGAAGTTGCATGTCGAAGTGGGAGAGATTTTAGAATGGTCTAAATACACAATGTATACAAAATATGTATATACAGCACCTTGACTGTGACGGGAAACGAAGAAACAAAACCTCCGTACACAGTGCTGGGCAGTTTGGTTTCCCCTTTCCTTTTAAGGAATATGCAATATACACACACAGCGCCTTCAACTGCGACGGGAATAATCAAATAGAGCCTCCATTGACAGTGCTGGGCATTCATATTTGAATTACTGACATTTATTTGCGTAATATATTTATATAATATACGCTATTTACATACTATAAATTTCCCTTTTTATATAATTGGTGATGCACATAAACATTACTATGTACAATACATATTGGGAACAAATGCCATTATGAGCTCATACAAATATTCAAGGTTTCAAAATTATTATCATACTATGAAAAGTGCATATACCAAAACATTTGTTTATTCTTCCGATTGTTTACGACAGGGTCGCGGAATGTGTCGCCTTTATGGTAGGGTGTGTGAGGATTCTTTACTTTCAAAAATTGCTCACGCATACACAGCATGTCCTTGATTCCCAATCATAAATTATATTATGTATTACTTGAATATTATGGTATAGGAGCTCAAGTGCGTCCCTTTATATCGAATCTGCATTTGTTTCAGATTCTACTTCCGAATCACTAGTGGAATGTTCACTGCTTCCAGTTATTATCAAAATATGTAGTTTCTTTATTATTCACCAGATAGCTCAAGACTTGTTGCAGTTTTCTCGTTGCAGATCTTTGTAAAATAATTTTCTGTTTCCATAAGATCTCTCGCCCACTTGATGGTGCTTCTAAATGGTATCCCTTTGTGTACTCACACTGTGTCACATAGTGTATCACGCTTCCCGAATGGTCGCATCTACACGTGCTGGTCTGGCTGATTTTAAACCCTTTGCACGTATTCACCGAATGGACCGTGATCTGCATGACTTCTTTCATTTTACCTACTTTTGGTATTACGTCGAAGACCTTTCTTCCAGTTGCGCATATTTGCCAATGGTGTTGCCATTTCTCTGACACTTCTGTATACATTTTGGCACCCCGTCCCCCGTAATTTTTAGGGAATTAGTAATTTTTAACGGAAAAATATAGCAAACTCGGCGCCCTCCCAGCTCAGGGAACAGACCACCTCCCCTACTTTAGTTGTGGCCATAGTCAACCTTTCCATAAAGGCCTTCAATTGTGCAATCGAGTGCTCTAACATTTTAGGATTTTTTACTGGATGTTTGATCCTGGGGAAAAATAATTTTACACTTAAAAACAATGTACTATTTGATCATTTTTTGTGGTGCCTCTTTTCTCCCGATGCCCTAAGCATGTGCTTATTTTGCTCAATGGTTGATCCGCAAGTCAATTTCGGGAAGAAGCGGATGCCCGTGCCTCTCAGGCAAGTGGCTAATGGATTGGTATAGACTGGGCTGAACCTTGGATCCTACTAACTACGCTGCCGCAGAAGGCGCCGACTGAAGGGAACCGATTTTTTATCACCAAAATATTATTCGCTAACATATGAAAAATGTCTAGAACCGGCAGTGGGGTGGGGTATCGACTTTTTGCCGTTGCGAGTTTGTGCGAATCACAGGGCATCTCGTCTTCTTCATCTCATGGTTTCTCTAAATTCAAAAAAATTTAATCATGCAATATCCAGAGAGATTGTTGCACAAAAACTACCATTTGAGTAATTTGGAGTTGATTTTGTAAAAATAAACTAAGCGGCACATTTACAAATCGCTTAAATGACCCGTGACACAATTCGAGAGCATTTAAGTGGCCCGTGGGGTATTTTCAGATCACTGAAGCAGGCCTCAAAGATCACTTTCACATTCAAAGATCACTTTCACATTCAAAGATCACTTAAGTAACCCGCGACACAGTTCCAGAACACTTAAACGATCCGTGGCACATTTAGAGATCCCTTGAATGACATGTGACACCGTTTTAGAGCACTTAAACGGCCCCCAGTGCTGTTCTACATCACTCAAGCTACCCGCGGAACATTCCCAGGTTACTTTAGTGATCCGTGGCATAATTACGGATCACTTGAGTGATGCGTGGCACAGTGCCAGAGCACTTAAGTGGCCCGGACACATTTCCTGATCACTTGAAGGGTCCGTGAAACATTTAGAGATCACTAAAGTGGACCTGTAGGGAACTTATCAACAGGGAGAATCTTTCCTGGGCGCACCTAATAAGATGCCATTCGGAATATTTCATATCTTCATAAAGGGTGGTTGATGACGTAAGCATCATCCAAACCCTCCCTCTACTGTTGTCATCAGAAGTCAGCAAATCGGGAACCCCCTCTCCATCGATGCTGACGTAATACTTTAATGACCCCTAGATAGCGATGAAAACATTAAATTCTGGTCAGGTGGTCTCCGGAAACGTCAATATCATCAACCTCTGTTGATAGATGGCGCTACAAAAAATAATTCATTGCTCACATCAATGAAACTCACGTTTTCGTCAATAGATAACGTTGCATTTTTTTTTTTTTGCTTGAATTTCGTTATTCCGGCCGATAGATGTCACTACTCTACCATATTATTTATCTGCTGGGGTCCCAATTGCCACTGCTGTAGTGGCCCATACCCCATTCATCTGGTTTTGCCATTTGCTTAGCGAGTTTGAGTGAAGACATAGCGTTTTGTGCAGATTTATTGAAAATATTCTACTTCCTTGCGAAAGTTCGCGCCCGCGAGGGATTTGCATTAGCAGTGGATGGTTTTGTTCGACGCTTGATCTTTTCGTGGCCCGGACGAGTATCTGCTTGTCTCCTCTCATAGGAGATGATGTCGTATGATCAGTCTCCTTGTTGTCGTTAGTTTTCTCCGTGAGGAGGGGGGCATTTAAAAAAAATGCTACTCTACTGCTAGGGCTGATGACCATTAATGTAGCGCAATGTTTCCCGTCAGTGTTCACAAATACGCATCTAGATGCGTGATTCACGCGTCAAAATTCGATTTCACTTCAAATTTCGTTCTGGAGTAAAAATAATACTCTTTCAAATTTTGCTTAATTTTTTTAAATAAAGTTAATACAGGAAGGCGTTTATACTAGTACAGCATTAACGCCTCCCTACACTCTATTCATAGTAATGTACTGTACTCCCTGTATTGTAATCCGCTTGGTGTCCGATACCCAGTCTCTAATTCACTTCTTTAGTCACTTACGTGCTTGCGCAATCTCTAAGTCACCCGTTTGGCCATTCACATTTTTGCACATGCTCTAGGTCACTCTTTCGGTCGCTGATTGAGCTGGTCCTTTGGCCTCTAGGTCACTCTTTTCGTCCCTCACGCGCGTTCTACCATTACCATTAAACTTGATGTGAAGCACCGTGTAAAAACACACATCTTCTCCGTCATTGGGTCCGTAGACGTTTACTTGATGCATTGCAATAGCGTTTATATTTATTTGTACTATCTCTGACCTTGTCCCTCACTCTTTAAGCCGAACAGAACGGACCGAGCACTACCAGGCTCTGTCGATATAAGCTCATTGCCCCCGAGGGTGTGGTCATGCCGGAGCCAATTCTGCGTTACAAGAAGAAGAAAGCTAAAAATAGTTGGGGGGGTCCCCTATCATGGGATCTGAAGGATCTCTAGTAATGTATGTGCATTCATATACAATTACAAAAAAGCATGTGTGAGGTCAGACGTATAATGAAGAGAATCATATTATACAATGAGTTCGGATGCTTCTATTTTAAGGGTACCTAGAGAACCCGTCGACAATATGCATTCAAATACGAGATTCAAAGTGACATGTGCGAGTAAAAATATAAACTGCATAAAAAGAAAAAAAATAAATCGAGGTTCCTGGCGTGTGACCTAAATGACCCCGAGTCATGTTCATTCGTGTACAATTTCAAAAAAGCATGTGCAAAGTCAGGCTGTACAAGGGAGGAGCGGCGGCTTATTTTTGGGTGCTTAGAGGACCCATTGAAAATATACATTCAAATACGAGATACAAATCATGTGTTTATACACAAATATAACACAAAAAGCGTATAAATGTGTGCAACGTATAAATATAAACATTTGATCAATGTATACATGTATACACAAAAGTGCGAGACTGAACAAAGAAAGGGGAAAAAATCAGAGGGGGCGGGCCTTGGCGTGTGGCACCTACAGGATCCCGAGTCATTTTCATTTACATACAATTTCAAAAAAGTAACTCTTTAGGCAGAAGTAGAGGGAATACAGGGCTTTCACCCGCCTAACGGCTATAAAAACTTTCAACCACTCATTTTTCGATTTTGACGTCCCTCCGAACTTTCCGCCTAGAGCTATAGCATCCCCCCTCTCCATGATGGTGGTAAATACCCCCCCCCCTCCCGTTGTTGCTGTCGTTCCATGAATAACGATTAAAAAAACAAAAAACAGAATGATTTGATCATCGTGCCAATCAATGATTTCGAATTGCGATGCAATAATTTGTCGAAAAACAGAGGAAAAGAAACAAAACCTCAAAAATGAAGACTACATTAAAATACGTTCACGCGCGACACATTCCTTCATTCAGGGGTTCGCGCATGCGCGATGATGAAACGACTGCAACGATAAACGGGTCAGTGCGTACGGATGAATCCCATCCCACGAAATTCCAGATCATTTCATTGTGAAGCACGTTTACGGAAATTCTTAATTGACTTTCTCTTCTTGTTAATCTGACACGTACACCGTATGACGGACACGTTGTTGTTGTAGCCAACGCCTTTTGGACTGTTGGGAAATTGGGGCATCTCCAATGGATGTCGCTTTTATCGAACGTTCGTCTTTTTCCAAACAACCGCCATTTGCATAAGGGAAAATTAACAGAAATTGTTAGAGAATTCGGCCGTCGAAGATGATTCAAATCTCAAACATGATTTCACATGACTTGAAAACAAAATGATCATGGTCACCAAACGTCTTTGTAAGAATGTACACTCATGTCCATAAATTAAGGATAATTAAAAATCACACGTAAATCGAAATCTAAAGTAAAAATTTCACCTGTAGAATTATCACACGCATCTGCAAGAATGATATGCAAGTTTCAGGAAGCCACCAGATGATGCCGATAGTACGTCACAATGACGAAAGGTAAGAGGGGGGTATATAAGGAATGGTGGCGAAGAAGTGAAATTGTTCACAAGAGTTCTGTAAGGCGCTCAGTGCCATAAGCGAATAGTTATGACACAGAGGACGCATGTGGATGATTTTTTACGTGGTAGAATTATCGGCCGCCTGGAATGTGGGCGTACTCAGATGGAAGTATCCGAGGAACTTGGAATTGCCCAAAGTGCCATCTCTAGGCTTTGGCAACGATTTCAAGATAACGGAAATGTCAGTAGACGTTACAGTACAGGTCGCCCCTGGGTTACAACGCCGAATGAAGACTGGTATTTAGCAGTAACTGCCAAAAGAAGCAGACGGAGCACAGCATCCGACCTGTCTCATCAGCTATCTGCAGTCATGGGTACCACAGTTTCAAGGCAAACCGTGTACAGACGTTTGGGAGATATTGGTCTATATGCTCGCAGGCCTGTCAGATGTGTTCCGCTCATGGCAACTCACTGTCGGCAGCGATTAGCCTGGAGTAGAGAACATGCAATGTGGACATCGTCACAGTGGGCTTGTGTGATGTTTTCCGACGAGTCCAGATTTAGCTTGCAGTCTGATTCCCGTAGGACTTTCAAATGGAGAACGCTAGGTACCCGTTACCACCAAGACAACATCATTGACCGACACCGTTACGGTGGTGCAGCATTGCTCGTTTTGGGTGGAATTATACTGGGTTCCAGAACAGATCTGCATGTTCAAACCGGAACCATGAAAGCCCAAATTTATCGGGACATCATTCTGGAACAACGTGTACGTTTGTTTAGGGGTGCCATGGGCGCAGAATTTGTGTTTATGGATGACAACGCCCGTCCTCACCGAGCAAACATCGTAAACGAATGCCTTGAATCTGAGGATATAACCCGTATGGAATGGCCAGCATTCTCATCCGACTTGAATCCGATAGAGCATGTGTGGGACATGTTTGGCCGACGAGTTGCAGCCCGTCAACCACCTCCTACATGTGTACCAGAACTTCGGAGAGCATTGCTTGCTGAGTGGAGTGATCTTCCCCAAGATCATATCGATAATTTGATACTCAGCATGCCTAGGTGTTGTACGGACTGTATTTCGTCGCATGGGAGACATACAATGTATTAACCATCATACCAACCATGTAATAGTAAGTTTTTGTAAAGGAGATATTTTTTACAATTGCTCCAGGGAGCAAAAATCGTAGTTTTTATGAATGGTATCATACATACACCATCGTTTTTGCTCTTTATCTTTTGTTTAATAAATGGGCTTTATGAATAAGTAACGTTTGTTTTGTTTCTGAAACTTTATTTGTCGGAGCTGGCATTATCCTCAATTTATGGACATGAGTGTAGTTTGAATGTCATGCGAGGGCAACACGAATTTTGTCGCACTTTTTCTCATGCTAGTCTAGTTCTCTTGATTACTCATTCCTCGAATTCACTGACTTATGCTATAACTTGTTCGGTCCCTACTCCTGTAAATATGCCTCTATCTCTAAGTCACTGTTTTGGTCACTCCCATACTTACACTTTTTGGTTACTCACATGATTGCGTACTCTTTTGGTCACTCACATGCTTGTGGGTGCGGTAGCTCATGTCGATAAGATACTCGCCTAAAGTACCAAAGGATGTTTAGAGGTGTCGCGAGTTCGATACCCGGTTCGTCCTTGTGAGAAAATTTTCCTGGCACAGGGATACAGCTACATGACCACAGAAAAAATTGCTTACGCGGGGAATCCCCCATCGAGGGGTCCCTCGCGTGCAGAAAATGACCGTGCTGCGACAAAAATGGTCAAATAAATCGCATGCTTGCATACTCTATCTTACTCATCTGCTTCCACACGGTCAAAGCCGTTTTTTTGGTCACTCATTGACCTGAT
Organism: Pholcus phalangioides; assembly: GCF_987345545.1. Taxonomy (NCBI): domain Eukaryota; kingdom Metazoa; phylum Arthropoda; class Arachnida; order Araneae; family Pholcidae; genus Pholcus; species Pholcus phalangioides. Next base: position 612,646 of record NW_028301608.1, on the reverse strand, counting down.
CTCTTACTCTCTTGGTCACTCACGTGCTAACAAATTGTCTAGGTCATTCCATGCTCACAGGCTCTGTAAGGGATTCTTTTGCCATCCCATGTATACATACTCCCTAGATCACTTTTATGGTCACTCACTGATATAGTCTTTCCCTTTCTAGGTCACTCTTTTGGTCATTCACATGCTTGCACTCACTCTAGGTCACTCTTTTGGTCACATATGTTCTGGGTCACTCTTTTGGTCACATATGTTCTGGGTCACTCTTTTGGTCACATATGTTCTGGGTCATTCTTTTGCTCATCCTATGTCCACCTAGGCCAGATACGCTATTCGTTTTTCAAGATGTTGTATGGTTATTAAAATAAAAAATTAACTTTTTATGTCCCGTTTTTTTGTCCTCTTGTGCCCCAAAACCCAATTGAAGTTGTTTCCCCGTCTATCCTGATGCCAACCAAAAAAAATTCATGTTTCTAAGTGTAATATTCATTGAGATATTCGAATCCGTAAAACGAAGGAAAATTGGGAAAAGTTGCGTTAAATGCGGGTGAAACGGTTTTGCCGCATTTAGAGCTGTTTTTTTTTTTTTACAAACTTTTCTTCGTTTTTCGGATTCGAATATCTCAGTGAATATTATACTTAGGAACGTGGAATGTTTTGCTGGTATTAGGAGAGACAGGGCAAAAAAAATTTAATTTGGTTTTAGGGCACACGGGGACATAAAAAGTTATTTTTTTTTATTTTAATCACTATACAATCCCTTGCCACATGAATGACATATCTGGGTACTACACGTTATTTGGGAATTTTTTTGTAATTGGAAGTATGCCTGTAGGGATTCGCCACTAAAATGTCATCCCTCCCTATTTTCGATGCACCCCGTATATGGATGGGAAAATAAAACCCAGTTTCTGCTTGAAAAATTCCCATTCGATAAATAAACGAGTGTTTTTTATTGTTTTTTAAATTTGACGTTTTTTCGCGTTTAAGAAATTTACAGGTTTTGTAATGTTCTGCCATCTGTAACTCTAAAATGAACTATTCTACGATTTTTTTCCCCTTTGTCTTTGAAAATGGGGATTTCTAATAGTTAAGAGTCATAATAATAAGAGTCATAAGCGAACACAAAATTTATAAGCTTTTATAAGCAATCATAAGCTTTTTTTAACCCACGGGCCTCGGATACATAGGACAACAGATATTGGCACCTGAACACCACTTGCCTGGGATAGAACTCCTTAATACACCTCCTTAATATATGAAGGCGTCTTAGCCTGGGATGCCCATTTTAAGATGATCCTGAAGTCGATGCGTCGCCACGAGGTTGGAGCCCTGTGAGTTTATTGGGAGGCGTATTCGCGTATCAAGAGCTTCCATTATAACCACCACGAGAAGAAAAGCATCCGTACAGAAATTCTTGCTTTAACCGTTAATGAAATAATCATTACTTTAACTGAAATAATCATGATGAGAATCATTGAATCACAATGGGGTCCTCGGATTTGTCGGTGAATCTCTCCCGAGTACGAAATCAAGCATCCATCCGCAATGGTTCGAGTGAGCACCATGACCCTCCCCCACCCCCCCCCCCCCCCAACAGGGCACGGGGCCCCGACACAAATCTTATAATTTTTGTTTTGCTCTTTTTACACTATATGTTCACTATAGGGATCCTAAGTACAGGTTTTAGGGTTATTTAGGTACAGGGCCATGGTAAGCATCGTGATGCTCGCGGGAGAAATAAAATTTTTATTCCTATACACACACACACACAATGAAATGTGCCCTCTAATTCCTTTTCTTAGATGTGGTGGGTACATTCTCTTTTAATTCATCTGCACATACTAGGTTTTCTCTAGAACTATGAAATCAGTTCGACGCCACTATTGACGGCTTTGCAAAAACCAATAATAATGATATTGAGGGCTGGAATAATTCGTTCAGTAGCACTATTGAAATCCATTATCTCGCAGTATTTAGAAATTCATAACGGCTCTGCAGAAAGAGGAGAAGTTAACAGAAATTAAATTAGAGCGGTGCAACTTTTCGGTCGAGAACGTTCTAAGCGTTAAACCGCGCCTTATTTTCAAAACATTTCGGAAGTACATATTCCAGTTCCAAGTCTGGAAAAAGTCAGAATGCAATTGTTATTTACAAAACACAAAAAATCACTGCACTGAATCGTCGGCGCTGAATTGTGTCATGAACACAGTCCATTTATCTAGGAAACATTTATTTTCTGGATATTATGCTGAGGTGAAATCGGGAAGAAAAGTCATCTTGTCTCCGCCAGGACTCGAACCCAGGCCCCTCTTGCATACCGGGCAAGCACGCTACCATCTACACCCCTGGAGACACGACCCTGCCTTCCTTTATTATAAATACGATTAAATATTTTAATATCTATTCTATAATATAAAATCACAAACAAACTCGAAAAGGGCCTGTTGCTAAGCAACCGAGTGACGGAAACTCTGTTACGGAAGTGGGTTCGATTCATATATCGATATTCACATTCATATATCGATATGATATCATATATCGATATTGGGTCGATATTCACATATCGGGACCCATTTGACCCATCGGGACCATGTTATGTGCATGTACCAAGAGGCTCCTACATCCTACAGCAGAGCCCTTAGGCTGGAATTTAGATTTCGAGCCCCCAAACCAGCTTTTCAGGGGCCCCTCTGTGATTAATTTATAGTGTGAAAAATCAAAAAGTGATAAGAATCGTTGTGGCCCCTGTCAGCCCTTCCTTTGTGGGGGGGGGGGGGAGGTCCATGCCGAGAGGTATATATATGTATAATATACACACACAACAGCAGTGCTCCCAACACAGGGTCGGGGTACCCGGGGAAGATTTCACGTATAGGTAAAAAGTTTTCATTTCCAGGGGCCCTTGATGGATCTCATTGTTTTCTTGCTGCTTTAACGTTGAAAAATTTCGATAGCGGAAGCAAAAGATATATCCAATCTGGGGCCCACCAAAAGTATGCGAATTGGTGTCCCGGGTAATTGGTTGGGGGGTCCTGGATTTTATTCGTTGGTAAAACGAATACAAATGAAAATTTTTCATGGCACTCGCTCCGGGGGATGACCGACAAGCTTCCAAGTCGGGGGCCCCATGTTTACAGGTTTCGTTTTGGGTGCCCTGGATTTTATTTGTTGGTAAAACGAATACAAATGAAAATTTTTCATAGCACTCGCACCGGGGGATGACCGACAAGCTTCCAAGTCGGGGGCCCCATGTTTACAGGTTTCATTTTGGGGCCCTGGACGAATCTCATTCTTTTCTGTTGTAGAATTCGCAACAGCGGAAGCCCGAGATAAAGCCAGTCCGGGGCCCCACCAAAAGTATGCGAATTGGTGTCCCGGGTAATTGGTTGGGGGCCCTGGTTTTATTCGTTGGTAAAACGAATACAAATGAAAATTTTTCATGGCACTCGCTCCGGGGGATGACCGACAAGCTTCCAAGTCGGGGGCCCTATGTTTACAGGTTTCATTTTGGGGGCCCTGGATTTTATTCGTTGGTAAAACGAATACAAATGAAAATTTTTCATGGCACTCGCTCCGGGGGATGACCAAACAAGCTTCCAAGTCGGGGGCCCTATGTTTACAGGTTTCATTTTGGGGGCCCTGGATGAATCTCATTCTTTTCTGTTGTAGAATTTGCAACAGCCGAAGCCCGAGATAAAGCCAGTCCGGGGCCCCACCAAAAGTATGCGAATTGGTGTCCCGGGTAATTGGTTGGGGGCCCTGGATTTTATTCGTTGGTAAAACGAATACAAATGAAAATTTTTCATGGCACTCGCTCCGGGGGATGACCGACAAGCTTCCAAGTCGGGGGCCCCATGTTTACAGGTTTCATTTTGGGGCCCTGGACGAATCTCATTCTTTTCTGTTGTAGAATTCGCAACAGCGGAAGCCCGAGATAAAGCCAGTCCGGGGCCCCACCAAAAGTATGCGAATTGGTGTCCCGGGTAATTGGTTGGGGGCCCTGGATTTTATTCGTTGGTAAAACGAATACAAATGAAAATTTTTCATGGCACTCGCTCCGGGGGATGACCGACAAGCTTCCAAGTCGGGGGCCCTATGTTTACAGGTTTCATTTTGGGGGCCCTGGATTTTATTCGTTGGTAAAACGAATACAAATGAAAATTTTTCATGGCACTCGCTCCGGGGGATGACCGACAAGCTTCCAAGTCAGGGGCCCTATGTTTACAGGTTTCATTTTGGGGGCCCTGGATGAATCTCATTCTTTTCTGTTGTAGAATTTGCAACAGCCGAAGCCCGAGATAAAGCCAGTCCGGGGCCCCACCAAAAGTATGCGAATTGGTGTCCCGGGTAATTGGTTGGGGGCCCTGGATTTTATTCGTTGGTAAAACGAATACAAATGAAAATTTTTCATGGCACTCGCTCCGGGGGATGACCGACAAGCTTCCAAGTCGGGGGCCCCATGTTTACAGGTTTCATTTTGGGCCCCTGGACGAATCTCATTCTTTTCTGTTGTAGAATTCGCAACAGCGGAAGCCCGAGATAAAGCCAGTCCGGGGCCCCACCAAAAGTATGCGAATTGGTGTCCCGGGTAATTGGTTGGGGGCCCTGGATTTTATTCGTTGGTAAAACGAATACAAATGAAAATTTTTCATGGCACTCGCTCCGGGGGATGACCGACAAGCTTCCAAGTCGGGGGCCCTATGTTTACAGGTTTCATTTTGGGGGCCCTGGATGAATCTCATTCTTTTCTGTTGTAGAATTTGCAACAGCCGAAGCCCGAGATAAAGCCAGTCCGGGGCACCACCAAAAGTATGCGAATTGGTGTCCCGGGTAATTGGTTGGGGGCCCTGGATTTTATTCGTTGGTAAAACGAATACAAATGAAAATTTTTCATAGCACTCGCTCCGGGGGATGACCGACAAGCTTCCAAGTCGGGGGCCCTATGTTTACAGGTTTCATTTTGGGGGCCCTGGATTTTATTCGTTGGTAAAACGAATACAAATGAAAATTTTTCATGGCACTCGCTCCGGGGGATGACCGACAAGCTTCCAAGTCGGGGGCCCTATGTTTACAGGTTTCATTTTGGGGGCCCTGGATGAATCTCATTCTTTTCTGTTGTAGAATTTGCAACAGCCGAAGCCCGAGATAAAGCCAGTCCGGGGCCCCACCAAAAGTATGCGAATTGGTGTCCCGGGTAATTGGTTGGGGGCCCTGGATTTTATTCGTTGGTAAAACGAATACAAATGAAAATTTTTCATGGCACTCGCTCCGGGGGATGACCGACAAGCTTCCAAGTCGGGGGCCCCATGTTTACAGGTTTCATTTTGGGGCCCTGGACGAATCTCATTCTTTTCTGTTGTAGAATTCGCAACAGCGGAAGCCCGAGATAAAGCCAGTCCGGGGCCCCACCAAAAGTATGCGAATTGGTGTCCCGGGTAATTGGTTGGGGGCCCTGGATTTTATTCGTTGGTAAAACGAATACAAATGAAAATTTTTCATGGCACTCGCTCCGGGGGATGACCGACAAGCTTCCAAGTCGGGGGCCCTATGTTTACAGGTTTCATTTTGGGGGCCCTGGATTTTATTCGTTGGTAAAACGAATACAAATGAAAATTTTTCATGGCACTCGCTCCGGGGGATGACCGACAAGCTTCCAAGTCGGGGGCCCTATGTTTACAGGCTTCATTTTGGGGGCCCTGGATTTTATTCGTTGGTAAAACGATTACAAATGAAAATTTTTCATGGCACTCGCTCCGGGGGATGACCGACAAGCTTCCAAGTCGGGGGCCCTATGTTTACAGGTTTCATTTTGGGGGCCCTGGATTTTATTCGTTGGTAAAACGAATACAAATGAAAATTTTTCATGGCACTCGCTCCGGGGGATGACCGACAAGCTTCCAAGTCAGGGGCCCTATGTTTACAGGTTTCATTTTGGGTCCCTGGACGAATCTCATTCTTTTCTGTTGTAGAATTCGCAACAGCGGAAGCCCGAGATAAAGCCAGTCCGGGGCCCCACCAAAAGTATGCGAATTGGTGTCCCGGGTAATTGGTTGGGGGCCCTGGATTTTATTCGTTGGTAAAACGAATACAAATGAAAATTTTTCATGGCACTCGCTCCGGGGGATGACCGACAAGCTTCCAAGTCGGGGGCCCTATGTTTACAGGTTTCATTTTGGGGGCCCTGGATTTTATTCGTTGGTAAAACGAATACAAATGAAAATTTTTCATGGCACTCGCTCCGGGGGATGACCGACAAGCTTCCAAGTCAGGGGCCCTATGTTTACAGGTTTCATTTTGGGGGCCCTGGATGAATCTCATTCTTTTCTGTTGTAGAATTTGCAACAGCCGAAGCCCGAGATAAAGCCAGTCCGGGGCCCCACCAAAAGTATGCGAATTGGTGTCCCGGGTAATTGGTTGGGGGGTCCTGGATTTTATTCGTTGGTAAAACGAATACAAATGAAAATTTTTCATGGCACTCGCTCCGGGGATGACCGACAAGCTTCCAAGTCGGGGGCCCTATGTTTACAGGTTTCATTTTGGGGGCCCTGGATTTTATTCGTTGGTAAAACGAATACAAATGAAAATTTTTCATGGC